>NC_080545.1:42948659-43206159 GCF_028640845.1 Ahaetulla prasina
GTTCCAAGTTTTCTAAGCCTAGGATTTCAAGTCTGGTGGGATAAGGTATTTTGTTGTTTTCAGAGGAATGGAGAACTCTTCTTGTAAAATATTTCTGGACTCCCTCAATTGTATTGATGTCAGAGATGTGGTGAGGGTTCCAAACAGGTGAGCTGTATTCTAGAATTGGTCTAGCAAATGTTTTATATGCTCTGGTTAGTAGTGTGGTGTTTTTGGAAAAGAAGCTACGCAGGATTAGGTTTACAACTCTTAGGGCCTTTTTTGCTATGTAGTTACAGTGGGCTTTGGATATATTAGTGGAAAGTTTTTTTAAGAAGTATGCGCATAGTCCATCAGGTCCAATAGATAGCGATGGTTTCAAGTTATGAAGAGCTTTTTCAACGTTTTCTTCTGTGAAATCTATATGGGTTAAGTCATCATATTCAATGCTAGTGCGTTTATGGAATGTCGGATATGTGTTATTGCTGTTAACAAAAACTGAGCCAAAGAAACTGTTGAAGAGGTTAGCTTTAACTGTTTTGTCATTGTATTCTTTGTTGTTAGAATCTTTTAGTGGTGGGATGGATCTTGAATCTTTAAGTTTATTGTTCACAAAATTATAAAAGGCACGATTGGAATTTGTGCGCAAAAGGTTCTCTTCTTGCTTGGTGTGATAGTTTGTGCATTCAGTTTTTATTTGGTTGCATATATTTTTGTAGCGGATTTTGAAATTTGCTACACAGCCTTTTTTGTTTCTTTTCCAGAGGGATTTTTTTTTGATTGAAGCTTTTTTATTGGTATGGGTAGTTTGCTTTTCCTGGTCATGGTGGTCATTTGTGATACCTATAGTTTAATAACTTTATTGATTTCAAGTAGGAAAACTCTATAGTGGTCTTCAGCGGTTGTGCAAGTTGCAAACAGATTTTGCCAGTCCAGAAATGAAAGTTCGTTGTTTATAAGATCGTAGTTGGCTTTTTTGAAGTTGTAGCTGGGAATACTATTGTTATTACGATTTAAGTATGGACGTATATTGAGACAAAAATCAATCATGCAGTGGTCACTGTTGGAAAAAGGTTCTTTAATTTGTAGTCCATAAATTGAGTTGGAGTTGTTGCAGAAGATGAGATCAAGGCAGTTGTTGAGTCTTGTGTTGTTAGTTACAAGTTGTTCAAGACCTAGGTTTGTAACAGCGTTGTATAGTGTAGTATGGATTGGATCGGTTGTACATTCATTAGTTATCCAGTTTATGAGAGGTAGATTTAGGTCACCCAGGAAGATGAGAGGATATGGGCAAGAGGTAGCCCATGTTAGCAGTGAGGTTAGCATGTTTGCATGGGTAATGTCATAGTCAGGGGCTCTGTAGCATAGTAAGAATCGAAGAGTACTGTTGAGGGATAGGTCGCATACAATAGTTTCAGGAAGAGAAAGTTTTTGTGCAACCTGGATATTTTTTAGATTCAGTGACTTTTTGTAAAAGATAGCCACTCCACCAGCCACTTCACCATCTGATCGATAAACTTGATATTCTTTGTTTGAGATAATGGAGTCAGGAAGGGATGAGTTCAGCCATGTTTCACAAACAAAAATGATATCTAATGTACCACTGTTTAACAAGAGGATAAATTCAGGTAATTTGTTAACAATGCTTCTTGCATTTATCAATTTGCATTTGAGATCTGTAGTAATTGGTGTTGTAGAGGTAAGGGGCGTGCATACCTAGTTTTTGATGTTTGTAGGTTGGAGGATGTGCACAATAGGTGGTTGAATAGATGGTTGAATGGGTGGTTGGATGTTTTGTATTGAGATGTTTGGTTGAATGGTTGGTTGGGTGGCTGGTTGGATGGTAGTTTGGCTGGTTGGATGGATGGCTGGTTGGATGGCTGGTTGGGTGAATTGTTGGATGGCTGTTTGGATGGCTGTTTGGATGGCTGGTTGAATGGCTGTTTGGATGGCTGTTTGGATGGTTGGTTGAATGGATGGTAGGTTGGATGGTTGGATGGTTGGTTGAATGGATGGTAGGGTGATGGGTACTTGGTTGAATAATGGGATGACTGGTTGATTGTTATGGGTGATGGGGGGTTTGGAGGTGATTTTTTGATTGAAGGTTTTATTTTTTATACAATCTGCACGGTAGTCGATGTATAGGTTGGATTCGCCATTGTCTTGTCTTCGTTTAAGTTCTGTGCGAAGTTCTCGAGAACGTATCCGTTGTAGAAAAGATAGATCAGGATGTGATCTAAGTTTACTGTAGGCGGGGTTGGTTTTAGCAATTGAGTTTATGGTATAAATGAATTTAAGTTTGCTGTCCTCATTTATACATGTGACTCTACAAAATCTTGGTGCTGTTGTCCCATCACTGTTTTTATATTCTGGTCCATCTCTGGAGACAGCAATTATTTCATTTGGGAAGATGGTTGCTGAGTTATATCCAATGATGTTTTGAATCTTATTGATATCAGGTTTGTTGGTGTTTTCTAGTCCAAATAATATTGCATTGTTTATTTTTTGTCCTCTCTCCATAGCATCTCTGATTAGTTGGTTAGTAGTTATTTGTTGTTTAGGTTGTGTTGTATTTATTTGTTGTCTAGGTTGAATTGTAGGTTGTGTATTAGGTTGTGAATTGTGTAATGATAGATGAGTTGGGAAGAGATTTAGTTCATTTGAGTTTTCATTTTTTAGTGTTGAAATTTGTTTTATCAAGTTAGTGAAATTTTGTTCAATAATTGTAAGGATTTTTTTTCCTAAGTTTTGTTCAATATCTTGTATTCTTTTTTCTAGGTTTTGTTCAATAGCTAGTAATCTTTTTTCTAAGTTTTGTTCAATGGTTATTAATCTTGTTTCTAAGATTTTGTCAGCGTTGGATTTTCTGGCTGGCATAGTGATAATCTGAGTTTTTATGTAATTGGTATTGAAGTAGTATCTTTCTTATTTCTTTGTTTTATTTCACACTCTTCCCAATTTTAGTAATGAAGAAGTATCTCTCACTTAATCAAATATTTCTTAGTTTTATCTCTCTCTTTCTAACTTTAATGGCAATTCCTTTGGCAATTGCTATGGTGATGGGGAATCACTATGGTAAAGGTGAAATTTGGCGGGAAATTTAAAATGGTGAGAATGGGTGATTGAAGAAGCCTCTTTAGGGGTGGACAAAATGGCGGGAGTTTCAAAAAAGTCAATAGAAGCTGGGAGACTGGAGTCTCCTCAGAACTCACCAGTGGTCGCTTTGCGGTTTTAATTCCTGGTTTTTGTTTGGCTTTAAATCCTGGCAACGTGGGAGTTGATTCCAGGTGGTGTTGGAGAGCGGTGTCGATCGTGGCTGTGGCGTGAATTCGGTGGTGGTGGAGAGCGGCTTGAATCGGCTTGAATTCTGGGATCTCGAAGCCTGGGATCTCGAAGTCTCCGCGACCGCTCGGATCGTAGCGGGGATAGCCTTCGCGGATAGCCTCCACCAAACAGCAGAGAGACAAGCCTCAAACCTTCTGGCACAAAGTCATTTGGAGTGATGAGACCAAAATTGGCCACAACCATTTTTGGCCACAACCATAAACGCTACATTTGGAGAGGAGTCAACAAGGCCTATGATGAAAAGTACACCATTCCTAGTGTGAAACATGGAGGTGGATTACTGATGTTTTGGGGATGTGTGAACTACAAAGGCACAGGACACTTGGTCAGAATTGATGGCACGATGAATGCAGTATGTTATCAAAAGATACTGGAGTACAATTTGCATGCATCAGCCCGGAAGCTGCGCATGGGACATACTTGGACATTCCAATATGATAATGATCCTAAACACAAGGCCAAGTTGACCCTGTTATTGGCTACAGCAGAATAAAGTGAAGGTTCTGGAGTGGCCATCTCAGTCGCCTGACCTCAATATCATTGAGCCACTTTGGGGAGATCTCAAATGTGCAATTCATGCAAGCCAGCCCGAGAATTTACAGGACCTGGAGGCTTTTTGCCAGGAAGAAAGGACAGCTTTACCATCTGAGAAGATAAAGGGCCTCATCCACACATACCACAAAAGACTTCAAGCTGTCATTGATGTTAAAGGGGACAATACACCATATTAAGAACTATGTAAACTTTTGATCAGGATCGTTTGGGTAGTTTCTGTTGTCACTATGATTGAAAAAGAGTAAACACAGTTGATTGATAGTAAATAGCTTCAGCCAAACATTAACCATGACTGAAAGAAAAGTTTTTGTGTTGTCATTCATATTCTCTGAAAAATAGCCAAGAAATCATAAATTCTGCCAGGGTATGTAAACTTATGAGCACAACTGTATGGGAAGTGCAGCGGCACAATGCTTACATGGAGCAACAGAAGGAAGAGGTAGGGCCCGCCACTCCATGGATGTTTCACGATAAACTTTTGTGATACTGAGCTCTACGTGCCAGTAGGGCTGCTCCAGGGACTTATCTTGTCGCAATGCCATGATAATTCTGCGGCAGGGTACTTCGGCCTCTTTAAGACACTGAATCTAGTTTCTCACACTTTTTGGTGGCCCCGATTGCAACACGATGTCCAGGCTTATGTCACATCTTGTGTTCGCTGCTGACAGGCCAAGTCAGCAATGGGAGCCCTTCCAGGGCTACTCCAATCATTGTCAACGCCAGAGAGACCCTGGGGTACCATTTCCATGGACTTCTTGACAGATTTGCTTCCGTCTTCTGGATTCACGACTGTGTTCTTAGTGGTGGACATGCTGACGAAGATGGCGCATTTCATTCCATGTCGTGGGTTACCAACAGCTTGCGCCACCGCCCACATGTTTATCCAACACATTTCCCAGCTGCATGGCCTATCAGATAGGGTCGTATTAGACCGAGGGGCTCAATTTACTGCCCAGTTTTGGAAAGGGTTGATGATGGCCTTGTATATAAAAATCTGCCTGTCGGCGGCACATCATCCAGAAATTGATGGCAGGACTGAGAAAGTTATTGGCATTCTGGAGCAATACCTGCGCTGCTTTGTGAACCAGCAACAGGACAATTGGTTGGATTATTTGGCAGTAGCAGAGTTCACGTTCAACAACTTGCAACACACCTCCACACAAACAACTCCTTTCCTGGCTAATGTAGGATATCATCCTCAGTTCTTTCCCTTCACACAACTCGATTCCCTGGTACTGGCAGCTAATGACTTTCTGTCCAAGTTGCAGGCCATCCATCAGTTGGTGCGATGGTATCTAGAGAAAGCCAAGGAGAACTATAAAAGAGTCGCAGACCAATCTTGGCAGGCGACACCACCATTGGCTGTGGAGGATCAGGTCTGGTTGTCCACCAGTCATCTTCCATCTGACCGGCAGGTCAGGAAGCTAAACCATTGGTACCTTGGTCTGTTTCCTATTGAGGAAACAGGAAACGGTATTAACCCGGTCGCCTACCACCTGACTTTGCCATGCTCAATGCGTGTCCACCCAGTCTCCATAGATCCCTCCTTGTCCCAGAACAGCCAGCTCTGCCAACCTGACTGTCCCCAACCAGCACATGTGACGGAGATGAACCACCCAAGTACAAGGTCGCCAGTATTTGGGACTCCCCGTGTGTCAGCCTCTACTTTATTTGAAGTGTATATTTAACTATTGGAGTGTTTTACTGTTTTATTACTTTGTTAAAGGTTTTCTTCTTACTGAATGTCTTACTTGATTTATGGGGAAGGAGAGAGGTTTGTACTGTTGCCAGCATTCGGCTGTCATTTCAGGTGAAGAAGGAGATAGTCTTTCAACCAGACGTTTGAACTGATTTGGTGTGTGAATGTAACAGGAGTTGCATGCTTCGCATTCCATCCAGAAGATTGACAGAGGGAGAACATCGGAAGTGAAACAACAAGTGGCCAAGGAGGAAGAGGACATTGGACTATGACTGTTTGAACCCTGGAGGGAGGAGGGTTCAAGAGAGGAAATACTTTTGTACAATTGTAATTACTTTCAGTTCTGGCTTAGCTTTCTTTGCAATCTGATTTGTTTAGTAAAAATTACCAATCTCTTCAAACTGATGGAGTTGGGTATTAAACATTGATTGGAGGCAAGCTGACATTAAGCAAAAACTCTTTCCAAAATTGGGAAGTGAATTGCACCCCCTGGTCTGAGATTATCCGTTCTGGAACTCCATGTAGTCTTTAGATGGGTTGCTTCAAACAGTAGCCCAGCCAGGAGCCCCATGGAAAGAAATATCCATGGATTTCATAGTGGAGTTGCACGAAAATGGTGGCAATACAGTGATCTGGGTAGTTACAGACCTGTTCTCCAAACAACTACACTTCATCCCTTGTTCTAAAATATCTTCTTCAAAAACTTTGGCAAAGCTGTTTGTGCAACACATCTACAGACTCCATGGAGTTCCGGAATGGATAATCTCAGACCAGGGGGTGCAATTCACTTCCCGATTTTGGAGACAGTTTTTGTGGCTGATAGGCTCCGCCCAAGGGCTAAGCTCCGCCCACCATCCTCAAACTAATGGGGGTTGTGAACACTCAAACTTGGTACTGGAACAATATCTAAGATGTTACATTAATTATCAACAAGATAATTGGGTGGACTTACTACCTTTTGTGGAAGTATCCTACAATAATTCTGTTCATAGCAGTACTGGGTTCACCCCATTCAAAGTGGCTTCAGGTCAGGATTTTTTCCCTATTCCTGAACTTCCTGAAGACAAACCATCCATTCCATCACTGGCTGAATGGACAGACCAATTGCAAAGTACATGGAAAATTACACGCAAAGCAATAGATGATGCACATCACGCACACAAACAACAAGCAGATAAAAAGAGAGCTCCGGAGAAAAAATTCCAAGTAGGAGATAAAGTTTTCTTATCCACTAAATATTTGCAAACTACACAGAAATCAAAAAAGCTTGGACCCAAATATGTGGGACCATTCCCCATTGTGAAAATAATTAATCCAGTGACTGTCCAACTAGAACTACCAAAAACTTTGAGAAGAATTCACCCAGTTTTCCACGTTAGCTTGATGAAACCTGAACAGAGATCTCCCCTTAGGGCTAACCCTACTAAGCCGCCAGTACCGATTCTCATAGAAGGGGAACAACATTTTGAAATTAAGGGAATCCTAGACTCTAGAAAATATAGAAATAAAATCCAATATTTGGTAGCTTGGAAACACTTTCCTCTATCACAAGCCAAATGGGTTAACAAAGAAGATGTTCGCGCCCCCAAAAAGCTAGAACAATTTCATAACAAATATCCTGATAAACCCTAACATTTCTCTTTTCTTTTCCAGGACTAAAGTCCTTTTTTCGAAGGAGGGCCGAATGTCAGCCTCCGCTTTATTTGAAGTGTATATTTACCTATTGGAGTGTTTTACTGTTTTATTACTTCATTAAAGGTTTTCTTCTTATTGAATGTCTTACTTGATTTATGGGGAAGAAGGGAGGTTTGTACTGTTGCCAGCGTTCAGCTGTCATTTCAGGTGAAGAAGGAGATAGTCTTTCAATCAGACGTTTGAACTGATTTGGCGCATTAATGTAATGGGAGTTGCATGCTTTGCATTCCATCCAGAAGATTGACAGAGGGAGAAATCGGAAGTGAAGCAACACATGGCCATTGGACTATGACTGTTTGAACCCTGGAGGGAGGAGGGTTCAAGAGAGGAAATACTTTTGTACAGTTGTAATTACTTTCAGTTCTGGCTTAGCTTTCTTTGCAATCTGACATGTTTAGTAAAAATTACCAATCTCTTGAAACTGATGGAGTTGGGTCTTTATTTTCTTAAACATTGATCGGAGGCAAGCTGACACAGTGGCTCAAAGGACGGTTCCAGTATCTCATTGAATGGAAGGGATATGGGCCAGAGGACTTCACCTGGGAAGATGCGACCTCCATGCATGCACCTACATTGGTGAAAGTCTTCCATGACCAATTCCCGTCCCAGCCGCATCCAGATTGTCAGCCCTGGGGAAAGGGCCCTGCAGTGAGAAATAGTGCTGTGGTCCACCAGCAGCTTGCGGAGCTGGCAATGGAGTTGGAAAGAGATGAAGCTGAGGTGGGGCGAGGGCCATCGGAGAGTGAGGTGCAAACTCCAGAGCCTCCAGAGCCTGATAGTAGTGAGGCAGAGGAACAGGAGAAGCCTGTTCCTAATGCACACATGAGAAGAGCTGCCAGAAGGCAAGAGCAGCTCAAGGAAAGATGACGACTCAGGAGTAGGGCCAAGAGATGATTGGCCCCTCCCATAAGGCTTAAAACAGACCAGCAACAGTGTTTGGGCTTTGCCGGAAAACAACGTTGGTAGCTTTGTCTTCTTACATTTATTTATTTATTTATTTATTTTATTTTATTTTTATTTATTATTCATACTTTTATACCGCCCTATCTCCCTAGGGACTCAGGGCGGTTTACAGCCATATAAAAAACATAAATATATATAAAGTAAAACATTAATTTAAAAAACTTATTATATAGGCCGAATATTTAAAATAGAGATATAAATAATAAAACCCCATTTAAAACCAGATTTAAAACTTAAACATTTAAAAATGTAAAATTCTAGTCCAGTCCTGCGCAGATAAATAGATGTGTCTTAAGCTCGCGGCGGAAGGCTCGAAGGTCAGGAAGTTGGCGAAGTCCTGGGGGAAGCTCGTTCCAGAGGGTGGGAGCCCCCACAGAAAAGGCCCTTCCCCTGGGTGTCGCCAGTCGGCACTGCCTGGCAGACGGCACCCTGAGGAGTCCCTCTCTGTGAGAGCGCACGGGTCGGTGAGAGGCATTCGGTGGCAGCAGACGGTCCCGTAAGTAGCCCGGCCCTATGCCATGGAGCACTTTGAAGATCATTACCAAAACCTTGAAGCGCACCCAGAAGGCCACAGGCAGCCAGTGCAGTCTGCGCAGGAGAGGTGTTACATGGGAGCCACGAGGGGCTCCCTCTATCACCCGCACAGCCACATTCTGAACTACCTGGAGTCTCCGGGTGCTCCTCAAGGGGAGCCCCATGTAGAGAGCATTGCAGTAATCCAGACGAGATATCACGAGAGCATGAGTGACCGTGCATAGGGCATCCCAGTCTAGAAAGGGGCGCAACTGGCGAACCAGGCGAACCTGGTAAAAAGCTCTCCTGGAGACGGCCATCAAATGGTCTTCAAAAGACAGCCATCCATCCAGGAGGACGCCCAAGTTGCGCACCCTCTCCATTGGGGCCAATGACTCGCCCCCAACAGTCAGCCGCGGCTGCAGCTGACTGTACCGGGATGCCGGCATCCACAGCCACTCCGTCTTGGAGGGATTGAGCTTGAGCCTGTTTCTCCCCATCCAGACCCGTACAGCTTCCAGACACCGGGACAACACCTCAATAGCTTCGTTGGGGTGGTCCGGTGTGGAAAAGTACAGCTGAGTGTCGTCAGCGTACAGCTGGTACCTCACACCGAAACCACTGATGATCTCACCCAGCGGCTTCATATAGATGTTGAACAAGAGGGGCGAGAGAATCGACCCCTGAGGCACCCCACAAGTGAGGCGTCTCGGGGCCGACCTCTGCCCCCCCGTCAACACCGTCTGCGACTGATCGGAGAGATAGGACGAGAACCACCGATAAACGGTGCCTCCCACTCCCAATCCCTCCAACTGGTGCAGCAGGATACCATGGTCGATGGCATCAAAAGCCGCTGAGAGGTCTAATAGGACCAAGGCAGAGGAACAACCCCTATCCCTGGCCCTCCAGAGATCTTCCACCAACGCGACCAAAGCCATCTCAGTGCTGTAACCGGGCCGAAAACCGGACTGGAACGGGTCTAGATAGACAGTTTCCTCCAAGTACTGGGGTAGCTGACATGCCACCACACTCTCTACAACCTTCGCCGCGAAGCGAAGGTTGGAGACCGGACGATAATTACCTAAAACAGCTGGGTCCAGGGAAGGCTTCTTGAGGAGAGGCCTCACCACCGCCTCTTTCAAGGCGGCCGGAAAGACCCCCTCCAACAAAGAAGCATTCGTAATCCCCTGGAGCCAGCCTCGTGTCACCTCCTGTGTGGCCAGCACCAACCAGGAGGGACACAGGTCCAGTAAACATGTGGTGGCGTTCAACCTACCCAGCAACCTGTCCATGTCCTCGGGAGCCACAGGGTCAAACTCATCCCAAATAGTCTCAACAATAAAATTTATTTATTTATTTATTTATTTATTTATTTTGTCACACAGTATATATAAGCATAAGCATGAAATAACTATACAATATATGAGCATATATATAAGCATGAGTATGTAATAACTGTATTAATTGGATATAATGAAAGGAAACAATAGGACAGGAACGGTAGGCACACTTGTGCTGTTATGCACGCCCCTTACAGACCTCTTAGGAATGGGGTGAGGTCAATAGTAGACAATTTTTGGTTGAAGCTTTGGGGATTTTGGGAAGAGACCACAGAATCAGGTAGTATATTTTAAGTATTAACAACTCTGTTACTGAAGTCATATTTTGTGCAATCAAGATTGGAGTGGTTCACATTAAGCTTAACTCTATTGTGTGCTCATGTATTGTTGTGATTGAAGCTGAAGTAGTCTTCAACAGGAAGGATGTTATAACAGATAATTCTATGAGTTAAACTCAGGTCATGTCGAATGTGGCGGAGTTCTAAGTTTTCTAAACCCAGGATTTCAAGTCTGGTGGCGTAAGGTATTTTGTTGCGAGCAGAGGAGTGGAGAACTCTTCTTGTAAAATATTTCTGGACACGCTCAATTGTATTAATGTCTGAAATGAGGTATGGGTTCCAGACAGGCGAGCTATATTCAAGAATTGGTCTAGCAAATGTTTTATATGTTCTGGTTAGTAGTGTAGTGCTTTTGGAGAAGAAGCTACGCAATATTAAGTTTATAACTCTTAAAGCCTTTTTTGCGATGTAGTTGCAGTGGGCTTTGGCACTTAGATCATTTGATATGAAAACTTCAAGGTCTTTAACAGGGTGGGGGTCATCTGTAAGGTAATGTCCATCAAGCTTGTACTTAGTGTTTAGGTTCTTTTTTCCAATATGTAAGACTGAGCATTTGCTGGTTGAGATTTGGAGTTGCCAAGTTTTAGACCATTCAGATACAAGTCAGATATAAGTCAAGGTCTTTTTGAAGGGTAGCTGTATTGTTGGTGGTGTTAAATAGTTTGACATTGTCAGAAAAGAGAACACATTTACTTGTAATATAGTCACAGAGATCATTAATGTATAATATGAAGAGTGTTGGTCCAAGAACGCTGCCTTGGGGAACGCCACTTTTGTCAGGAACAGGATTTGATAGAGAATTGCCAATTTTGACCACTTGTCTGTTTGACAGGAAAACTGTTATCCAATTGTGGAGGGGTCCTGACATGCCGTAGGTTTTTAGTTTTAGGAGAAGTTTATCATGTACTACTGAGTCAAAAGCTCTACAGAAGTCTATGTAAATTGCATCTATTGTTTTGCCTTGATCAAGATTTGTAGTCCATATGTTTTTGCGGTGGAGAAGTTGTAAATTACATGATAATTTTTTTCTGAAACCAAATTGTTTATTAGAGAGTAGGTTGTTTGTTTCTAGGTGGAGGGTAATTGATTGGTTGATGATAGATTCCATTACTTTGCAGGTAATGCAACATAGAGAGATTTTTCTGTAATTTTCAACTAGGCTGGGGTCTCCTTTTTTGAGGACAGGGGTGACCGTGGCTATTGACCAAAGTTTGGGAAGGAAACTGGTCGTGAAAATTTTTTCAAAGATTATGCTTATGGGTTCAGCTATATTAGTGGAAAGCTTTTTTAAGAAGTATGCACATAGTCCATCAGGTCCAATAGATAGGGATGGTTTCAGTTTGTGAAGAGCTTTTTCAACATTATCCTTTGTGAAATCTATTTGTGTTAGGTTGTTGTACTTATTGTTGGTACAATAGGAGAATGTCGAATATCAGCCATTACTGTTAACAAAGACTGAGCCAAAGAATGTGTTAAAGATGTTTGCTTTAGCTGTTTCATCATTATATTCTTTGTCGTTAGATTCTTTTAGTGGTGGGATGGATCTTTATTTATTTATTTATTTATTTATTTTGTCACCACAATATATGTAACTATCATACAGAAAGGTTATATAGTATATAAAGGTATAAGCATATATATATAGGAAAAAGAAAAGAAAAACAATAGGACAGGAACGATAGGCACGTTTGTGCGCTTATGCTCGCCCCTTATGGTCCTCTTAGGAATGGGGTGAGGTCAATAGTAGAAAGTTTTTGGTTAAAGCTTTTAGGATTATGAGAAGAGACCACAGAATCAGGTAAAGTATTCCAAGCACTGATGATTCTGTTACAGAAGTCATATTTTCTGCAATCTAGATTAAAGCGGTTGACATTAAGTTTAAATCTATTAGTTGCTCTAGTATTATTGCAATTAAAGCTGAAGTAGTCTTTGACAGGAAGGACATTACAATAGATGATTCTGTGAGTTAAACTTAGGTCTTGTTGAAGGCGACGGAGTTCCAAGTTTTCTAAGCCGAGGATTTCAAGTCTGGTGGGATAAGGTATTTTATTGTTTTCAGAGGAATGGAGAACTCTTCTTGTAAAGTATTTCTGGACACGTTCAATTGTATTGATGTCAGAGATGTGGTGAGGGTTCCAAACAGGCGAACTGTATTCTAGAATTGGTCTAGCAAATGTTTTATATGCTCTGGTTAGTAGTGTGGTGTTTTTGGAAAAGAAGCTACGCAAAATTAGGTTTACAACTCTTAGAGCTTTTTTTGCTATGTAGTTGCAGTGGGCTTTGGCACTTAGATCATTTGACATGAAAACTCCAAGGTCTTTAACGGGATGGGGGTCGTCTGTAAGGTAATGTCCATCTAGTATGTATTTAGTTTTTGTGTTCTTTTTTCCTATATGTAAGACGGAGCATTTGCTGGTTGAAATTTGGAGCTGCCAAAGTTTAGACCAAGCGGTTAGATGATCAAGGTCGTTTTGAATGATAGAAGTATTGTCTGTGGTGCTAAATAGCTTGACATCATCAGCAAAGAGAACACAATTACTTGAGATGTGGTCACAGAGATCATTAATGTATAGTATAAAGAGTGTTGGTCCAAGGACGCTGCCTTGAGGAACGCCACTCTTGACAGGAACAGGATTTGATAAAGCATTGCCAATTTTGACCACTTTTTGTCTGTTAGACAGAAAAGCAGATATCCATTTGTGAAGGGGTCCTGAAATGCCATAGGATTTTAGTTTTAGGAGAAGTTTATCGTGTACTACTGAGTCAAAAGCTTTGCAGAAGTCTATGTAGATTGCATCTATTGATTTGCCTTGATCGAGATTTAAAATCCATATGTTTTTGCAGTGGAGAAGTTGTAAGTTACATGATAATTTTTTCCTGAAACCAAATTGTTTGTTGGAGAGTAGGTTGTTAGTTTCTAAGTGTGAGGTAATGGATTGGTTGATGATAGATTCCATGACTTTGCAGGTGACGCAGCAAAGGGAGATCGGTCTGTAGTTTTCGACTAAGCTGGGGTCTCCTTTTTTGAAGATAGGGATGACTGTGGCTAGTGACCAAAGTTTGGGAAGAGAACTGGTAGTGAAAGCTTTATCAAAGATAACACTTAGGGGTTCTGCTATATTAATGGAAAGTCTTGAGTCTTTAAGTTTGTTGTTTACAAAATTATAAAAAGCACATTTGGAATTTGTGCGCAGAAGGTCTTCTTCTTGCTTGGTGTGGTAACTGGTGCATTCAATTTTTATTTGGTTGCATATATTTCTGTAGCGGTTTTTGAAATTTGCTACATAGCCTTTTTTGTTTCTTCTCCAGAGGGATTTTTTTTTTTGGATTGGAGCTTTTTTATTATATGGGTAAATTGTTTTTTCTGATTTTAGTGGTGACTTGTGGTATGTACAGTTTAATGATTCTATTGACTTCAAGTAGGAAAACTCTGTAGTGGTCTTCAGCAGTGATACAGGATGAGAATAGATTTTGCCAGTCAAGAGATGAGTGGTCAATGTTTATAAGGTCATAGTTGGCTTTTTTGAAATTGTAGTTTGGAATACCATTATTATGACGATTTATGTAAGGATGTATATTGAGACAAAAGTCTATCATGTTGTGGTCGCTGTTGGAAAAGGGTTCTTTTATTTGTAGTCCATAAATTGAGTTTTTGTTGTTGCAGAAGTTGAGGTCAAGGCAGTTGTTGAGTCTTGTATTGTTAGTTACTAGTTGTTCAAGACCTAGGTTTGTAACAGTGTTGTATAGAGTAGTATGGATGGGTTCAGTTTACATTCGTTTGTTATCCAGTTAATAAAAGGTAGATTAAGGTCACCCAGGAAGATGAGAGGATATGGAGAAGAGGTAGTCCATGTTAGTAGTGTGGTTAACATGTTCGCATAAGCGATGTCGTAGTCAGGGGCTCTGTAGCATAGTAAAAATTGAAGTGTGATGTTAAGGGACAGGTCGCATACATTAGTTTCAGGAAGAGCAAGTTTATGTGCAACTTGAATATTTTTTAGATTCAGTGACTTTTTGTAAAAGATAGCCACTCCACACTCCTCTGAGGGTTTCATGATCTGACCGAAAAACACGATACTCTTTTTTTGAAATAATGGAGTCAGGGAGGGATGAGTTCAGCCATGTTTTGCAAACAAATATAATATCAAATGTACTATTGTTTAACAAGAGGATAAATTCAGGCAATTTTTTTACAATGCTTCTTGCATTTATCAATTTGCATTTAAGATCTGCAGTGTTTGGTGTAGAAGAAGTAAGGGGCATGTGTTTTGGATGATAGTTCGTTGGGGGTTATGAACGAAGGGTGGTTGAAGGTTGGATGGTTGAGCAACGGTTGGTTGAACAATGGATGGTTGAGCAATGAATGGTTGGAGGTTCTGTACAATGGGTGGTTGGAGGATAGTTGGTTGAGCAACGGTTGGTTGAACAATGGATGGTTGAACATTGAATGGTTGGAGTTTTGTATGGGTGGTTGGAGGTTGTTTAGTTGAACGACGGTTGGTTTAAAGACAGTTGGTTGAACAGTGGATGGTTGGAGGTTCTGTACAACGGGTGGTTGGAGGTTGGTTGGTTGAACTTTGGTTGGTTGAGGGTTCTGTACGACGGATGTTTTGAAGTTTAGTGTGACGGATGGTAGGATGCTTTGATTGAAGTGGGATTGGGTGTTGGCTAATTGACTATAGGTCTTTCTTTTTATGCAGTCAGCAAGGTAGTCAATGTAAAGGTTGGTTCGCCTTCGTCTTGCCATCGTTTGAGTTCTGTGCAAAGTTCTCAGGAGTTAATTCATTGCAGAAATGATAGGTCAAGTCTTGCTCTAAGTTTGTTGAGGCTGGGGTTGGTTCTGGCAATTGTGTTTATAGTATGAATGAACTTTCGTTTGCTGATCTCATTTATGCAGATGACTCTACAGAATTTAGGTGCCACTGAGCCATCATTGTTTTTGAATTCAGGTCCATCTCTGGAGACTTGTTATTTCACTAGGGTGGAAGGTGGATGAATTGTAATTTAAAATGATGTTATGTATTTTATTGATATCTGGTTCATTTGTATTATCTAGTCCAAATAATATAGCATTTTGACGTTTTTGTTCTCTCTCAATGGTATCTTGTACTAGTATTGCTACGTTGTTTAGTTGATTGGTAGATGTTTGTGGTTTAGTTTTTGTAAAAGGCAATGTTTGCTGGATTGGGAAAAGATTTTGATCTGCTGTGTTTCCATTTTTTTGTGCTGCAATTTTTTTTTCAAGATTTGTGAAACGTGGTTCTAAACATGCTAGTATTCTTTTTTCTAAGTTTGTTTGAATGGAGTCAGTGATAATTTGTTGTGATTTTATAGTTGTATCCGTGGTTTGTATTCTATCAGACATGCAATTTAGGTAGTCTAATTTAGGAAGACAAGATGAACATAGATGGATAAATGCAGTATCAGATTGTAGTATGTTGTCTATTGATTTGTTTATTTTCAGGCAGGAGAAGTGGGCATAGTTTATGCATAGTTTGCATTTCTTGATTTCTTCACTTTCTTTTATTGAATCATTACATTTATAGCATATTATTGATTCATTTTGGGCATTATTTGCAGTGGCAACTGTTGTTTGAGGGCGTTTGGCAGTTTTGTTGGAATTTTTGCTTGGCATGATTAATGTTCTGTTTGTATTTTACAATTAATTTGACTAATATCAATAGATGGTAAGGTACCCTCTTTGTGTTCTCCTTTTTTGGAGATTTTTTAGAGATTTTTGGGTTCCTTTGTTGGAGCCATCTATGGGGTTAAGGTATACTCTTTGAGTTCTTTTTTGGAGAGATTTTTGGAGATTTTTGGAGATTTTTTGGAGATTTTTTTGGGAGATTTTTGGTTTCCTTTGTTTTCCCCTGATGGAGCCTAGCAGAGTCTCTCTTCTCTCCCTCAGCGGCAGTGGTGGGAGGATGGAGGTGGGTGAAGGGCTGGAGATGCGGGTGGGGGTGGTGCCACACTTTCCCAGCGACTCACCCGGTCCTGGCGATCCACCCAGTGCAGCGGCGAAGCAGCAGCTCCAGGAGCAGCGCTATCCTCAGACTACGGACGAGCTCCAGCAGATGAGGCACGGGCGTCCTCCCCAGTGGACAAGGTAGGGAGGTCCTCCCCAGTGGTCGAGGTACAGACGTCCTCCCCGGTCCAATCGGTCCAATTGGAAGCCCCCGCCAGGTTCAATCTGAAGATCCCTGTCAGGTTTTGACGTCGGACCTCTCTACCCGGCATCCTCGGGAATCACAGCAGCGACAGCTCTCATCAGGAGTGGTCGCTTGGAACAGCCTTGCTTTTTGTATCTGTGACTTCTGAATATTTGCCAAGAAAGGTCTTTGGCAGTTTGCCTAATTGGACCAAGGTTTGCAATAGGACTAAGGAATTTGTGTTGGGGGGAATTTGCTTTAATTTAGTTGAACTACGTTGGGAATGAAATAATTCCCAGCTGTTTGAATAAAGTTTGTTTGTTTTTTCACTGACTGAGTTTCCTACTACCTACTTGGGCTTGAGTCACAAAAGTGGTCCTTCCTTCCTCTCCTTTTTCTCTCTCTCCCTCCCTCCCTCCCTCCCTCCATCCATCCATATCTCATTCACTTTCCCTTCCCTTCCCTCTTTCTCCCTTCCCTCCCTCCATCCCTTCCTTCCTTCCTTCTTTTTCTCCCTTCCCTCCCTCCCTCCCTTTCTTTCTCCCTTCCTCCCTTCCTTCCCTCCCTCCTTCTTTTTCTTTCTTCTTTCTCCCTTCCCTCCCTTGTTTTCATTCTCCCTTCCCTCCCACTTATTTCTCTTTCTTTCTTTCTTTCTTTCTTTCATTCTTTCTTTTTTCTTTCTTCCTTTCTTTCTACCTTCCGTCCTTCCTTCCTTCCGCTTTCATTCTTTATTTCTCCCTTCCCTCCCCTTTCTTTCTCCTTTCCTCTTTCTTTCTCTCTCCCCCTCTCTCTTTTCTTTCTTTCTCTCTCTCTCCCTTCCTTCCTTCTTCTTCCTTCCTTCCTATCACTTTTTTTCCTTTCTACCTTCCTCTTTCTTTCTTTCTTTCTTTCTTTCTTTCTTTTTCTTTCTCCCCCTCCCTCCCTTTCTTTCTTTCTTCTTCTTCTCCCTTTTCTTTCTTCCTTTTCTTTCTTACCTCACCTCTCTCTCTCTCTCTCTCTCTCTCCCTTTTCTCTCTCTCTTTCTTTCTCACTTCCCACCCTCTTTCATTCTTTCTTTTTTTTCTTGTCTCTGTTCTCTCTCTCTTTCTCTCTCTCTATCTCTCTCCCCTTCCCTTCCTCCTTCCCTCTCACCTTGTAAGGTTAAGATACCCACCCAAAACAAAAACTCCTTTGAATGAATCTGTCTTACTTACCACCCCCGCTCTTCCCTTCCTGTTTGTTATCAGGAAGGCACAATCAGGTACAGGGGAGCTTCCACCCCCTCCCCTTCATTCTCCCAACAAGCACCTGAGGCCCTTTGGCTGCATAAGCTCCCCAAACCCCCCTGCATTCGATTGCACCATGGCTTCTGGCTGCCAGCATTGGCAGCTAACTGATTGTCTGGCGGCTAATAGTCTCGGGCAGCCAAAAGCCAGGGACAAACAGTGTGGCATCGAATGGGCCATGCCAAAGCACATGGGACAGAGGGGCCATGGCCCATTAGCCAGGACAAACAGATAGGGGCATATCAGCAGAGGAGAAAAGTTAGCAGTGAATGCCCAGAGGTGGAACCCTGATGGAGAAGCAGGCACGGCCAAGGGTAGGAGCCGAAAAGTCCTAAACCCCTGCCTTGCTTTGCCTTGTTCTGCCTTGCTCACCTCTGTTTTGCCTTGCCTTGCCTTGCCTTGCCTTGCCTTGCCTTGCCTTGCCTTGCCTTGCCTTGCCTTGCCTTGCCTTGCCTTGCCTTGCCTCGCCTCGCCTCGCCTCGCCTCGCCTCGCCTTGCCTCGCCGTGCCTGCAGTGGCCCAGCTCAGCTAAGATTTGTGCCCTGGTCCCGGAGAACTCTGTGTGACAAAGATGCATGTGACCAAGTGTTCTGAACTGTTTTTGTTCTCAGAACTTTTCTGTTCTTTTCCCTCCATTCTCATCTTGAGGAACTGCTTGAGGTGTGTATACATGTTAGAGTCTTTCTCTTGGGCTTACAGTGAGCTGTGGGGATTTTGGGGAAAGTTGGTTCAATAAAAGGGGATTCCATCCTTTGCATTGGCAGTCTTGCTTACATGCCCCACCCCAGCTCATAACAAAAGCCCACCAGAAAAAGATGATGATGAGGGAAAATCCAGCCTGGAAGGGAGATTAACTGTACATTCTGGCCAGTCTGAGCCAAGTCCTACAGCGGAGCCAAGATGTAAAACCAGCTGATCATTTTGGCTTTGTAAAACCTCTCCACCTGGCTAGGATGCTGCTCTCATGGCCCACGATGAAAAAGGACAGAGAGTTATGTGGTGAGCTATCCGGTGTGTGTGCCCATGAAGTGAATGCCAGGGAAAAAAACCCTGGATTATTGCAGTCAGTGGCCAACCCATGCAGACCATGGGAAGAGATCGCTATAGATTTCATTGTGGAGTTGCCAGAGAGTAAAGGGAGCATTGTGATTTGGACAGTAATTGATTTGTTCTTGAAGCAGGCTCATTTGATCAAGTGCCTTAAGCTACTTTCGGCACAGAAACTAGCCAAGTTGTTCGTGCAACACATCTACTGGCTGCATGGAGTCTGCATCATTTCAGATTGGAGGGTGCAATTCACCATGAAATTCTGGGGGGAATTTTTGAAGCTGATAGGTTCCTTCCAGGAGTTTAGTTCAGGGTGCCATCTGAACACAAACAGGGTGGCAGAACGGACCAATGCTAGAGGGGAGCAATATTTATGTTCCTATGTAAACTAACAACACATGAACTGGGTAGAACTTTTGCCATTTGCATAAGTAGACTATAACAACCCAGTTCATAGCAGCACTGGATTCACCCCATTCAGAGTGACTACAGGGATGGAGTTTCTACCCATGCTTGAATTCCCAAGGGAGCCCCCCTCCTCAGTAATGCTGGCGGGGTGAATGGACACCCTAGGAGAAACCTGGGTAAATGTGTAGAAAGCTTTAGTAAAAACAGGGTAGTATGATGACCTGGAGCAAGGCACAGAGGCAACACATCCAGCTGATAGTTCAAACTCCCCTTTATTGTTTCAACTTTCCCCCAAACACTCTAACATTTATGGCAAGTCCTGGAGCAAAGCACTCACACACACCTCCAGCACCCTCTGGCTGCAAGTAGTCCAGCAAGACTGTTAGCACTACAGCTTCAAGGCAAGAAGTTCAACAAAGCAAAGGAACAAGGCAATGAGTCCATGAAGCAAAGGAACAATGCAATGAATCCATGAAGCAAAGGAACAAGGCAATGATAAGGCAAGAAGTCCAACAAACTCCAGATGTCAGCAACGGCACACAAAACTCCACGAATTCAGCACTTGTTCCTGACAAGCGCCCCTCTCCACTGTCTCCTTAAGTCTCAGTCCCCAGATATGCCTTGTGAAGAGGGGCAGGGAGCTCTCCTCCCAAGTTGTTGGGTTGGCCCGCGCTGTTCCTACCTCCTCTCCACTTTCGCTACTGGAGGATCAGGAGGGGGCAGTCCTTGCTCATCATCTGAGCTCCATCATTTCTCATCTCCATTGCCTGTCCTCTCTCCCCCCCTTTCTCTTTTTTAAAAAACACTTTATTTTTTTCAGACACACAAACATAAAATACATATTTTCTGAATAGAGTATTGACCAAGTCAAAATTCATACAGTGTCAGCCTCCACTCCAATCTTCACTCTATTTGTGTGCTATGTGTGCAATTTGTATTCAGTAGTTAGATTGCAATGTCCTTATGTTTAATGTAGAATAGCTCATGAACTTAAAGTGTATTACTGTCAGGCTGCCTCTGATTATATTTAGGAAAGAATACACCTTGACTCCATTTGCAAATAAAGAAAAGTACTTTTACTAAATACATCGTGACTGCAGCAGTATAAAGTTGGATCTGAGACAAAATATGGCTAACATTCCATATCCCATCATTAGTCCCTCCTCCCCCCAAGAGGTCAGCAGGTCTGGTCCAATGCCAGCTCCTTCTCGGCCCCCCGTGGTAATCTTCTTCCTCAGGTCTCTGGCTGTAAATCATCTCAGGAATGCAATGTCCGTTGAAAGCCCGCGCTCTAACATTCCTGTTGAATTCAAACTATCAATCTCCCCTCCCCTTGATCTCATGTCAGACGACACTCTTAAAGGGCCCTCTTTACTTAAACTGAATCCATAAGGTATTTACATTACACATAAAACCCCCATGCAATCTAACTATTGAATATAAAGAGTACAAAAGGATGTGAGGATTGGAGTGGAGGCTGACAATTACTATCCTATTCAGGTAAAAAGGAAGAGGGCCCTTTAAGAGTGTCGTCTGACATAAAGTGTAGAAGCGGGGAGGGAGGAAAAGTTTCAAATCAACTTGAAGCCAGATGCGCAGGTTTTTCAACGAAACCTGCATTCCTGACATGATAAGCAGCCGGAGACCTTCGGAAGAAGATTACCACGGGGGGCAAGAGGGAACTGGCATTGGCCCAGCCCTGCCTGATCTCTTGTGGGGAGGAGGGACTAACGAGGGGATATAGGATGTTAGCCATATTTTGTCGCAGATTCAACTTTACACGGCTGTAGTCCAGATGTATTTAGTAAAACTACTTTTTTTTATTTTCAAATGAAGTCAAGGTGTATTCTTTCCTAAATATAATCAGAGGCAGCCTGACATACAGCTTATTTTCTCCATATTTACTATATATATTCCAATTTCTGCCAATATTCTACTTTCCCCTTTATCTCTTATTTATATTTTTTATAGAATATATAATCAATACTACCATCTGCCTTTGCCTCCTTATCTTCACCTATTTCAAATTATTCTCTTCATTTCTTCCTTTATCATAGACAGTATATTTTTCACAGTTTTTTTAATCTATTGAAACCCTTTACTTTAAACACAGTCATTCAATCATTTAATTTTTCACAATTATTTCTTAGTATCAATTTTTTCCAAAGATGGACCAAATTTTATCATATCTTACTACCTTATCTGTTATTTTACCCTTTTATGCATATATTTCTTTATATTTGGTTTACATCATCTTTATCTAAAAATTAATCATTTTACCATTTTACCAGAAACAATAAAATTATTCACATTTATTTTATAATCCCCTTTTTGAGTAAACCTAACTTCCATTTCAAATTGATTCCAACTTTCTAATTTTACAGTCCCAGTATTAATACACTTTCAGGGTTACAAAATATACTTCATCTTATTCAAATAATGTAATCACCAATATTACTTCTAACACAATTATTAATAAGGCTATTATTATACTTGTATATAATTTCCCCTTCTAAATAAATCATTTAAATCAAATCAGTTATGTTGTCATTTAAATTCAATTTTAAGAATCCCAAAATTTTTTAATTTATTCATTTCAATTTCATTTACCAGATCTATTCCCTCTTATTCAAATAGTATAATCACCAATATTAATCCTAATACCATTGTTAATAAAATTATTACTTTACATATATATCATATTACCCTTCCTCCTATCCATTAATTACTCCCTTTAACCATTTTCTCCTGGTCCATCTAATATATCTGCCATTTTTCTTTTTCTTCTTTTTATAATCATCCTCTTTTATTCTCTTCTGATCTATTTCCCTTTTCTCCTCTTACCTTCCTTGTTTCCCCATTGTTAATCCCTATATAATCATTCAATTTTCCCTTCTGAATTTTCTATTTTTAGCATAGTTAATCCCAATGTAATCATTTAAAAATTTCTCTCCTAGATTGCCCTCTATTCTCAACTGATCTATTTCCCCTTTTTCTTCTCATCTTACTCATTTTCCCATTGTTATTCTGTCTCTTTTGCTTCTTTCTGACCTCTCTATTTTTAGCACTGTTAATCCCAGTGTAATAATTGAAACTGTTATTCACTCTCTTTTTTTCATTGCTATTCCCAATGTAATCATTTAATTTTTCATCAGTGTCTTTATCTTCAGTGTTATTTTCTTACTTCTCATTAATAGCTTGTTCATCCTGTTGAATATGCTCTGGAAAAATTCTTGATTTTTTTTTCTGTCCACATCAAATGATAAACATACCATTTTAACATCTTAGTTAGTTCTTGCCACATTTTGACTTTCTAGTTATTTTTTAACTCCAATTTAAAGTTTGTTATTTTCCACCTCTTGTGTTATCAATGTTCAGTTGTTGAGAAGACAAACAAATCCTCCTTACAAACTCTCATGGCTCATTCCTCAAGGATGCAGTAAATTTCCCATATTTAAAATGTTCAATGTAGTACTTTTTTTTCTGCCAGTAGATGGCTCTCTAGAATCCACAAGTTCCAAATCAACAATTTAACAAAATATCTAGTTTTGTATATTAAATCAAATTAAGTTACTTTCTCTTCTAAGTTTTTAATACTTTCCAATTCCCAACTTTACATTCCAGTTCAAGTTCAATTTAAAATCTTTGTCAGGGCTTTTCTATTGTGGGTTTTTCTTTAATCTTCCTTTAAGGTTCAAATTTTTTCTTGCAATTTATATCCAATCCTATTCCAAAGTATTTTCTTTTGGATTTCTTTTTCTTATAATAAATTTAGTCTCTCCAAATTCAGAATCCACATTTAAAGTTTAAACATCAAACTCTGTTTTGGGCTTTAGTGTTTTTTACTTCTGCTTTCTCTCTTCTCTCTTCTCTGTCAATTAACTTCCCCTGATGCTATTTAGCTGCTGTTTCCATGCCAGGATAGCTTTAAAAATTTCCAGTTTTATTCTTTAATACTTGTGAGTTGGCCAATCACTCACCCCGTACCAATACTCCATCCAAATCTCCACTCCTGCACAATTCTTATTCCTGATGCCCCAGCTTCATGGTGGTCGCAATGGCTGCCACTCCCCGCCATCGTATTGAAGAGTTTTGTCTGGCATTCCAAGGAACTTGCCTGTTCCTCTTTAGCTGTCGGAGATGCCTCTCCTTCTTCGCCATCCCTACAGGATAGTTCTGGTCCGAAGACCCCCAACAGCAGTTCATCTGGCTGGTATTTTCCCAGCCAGTCTCACTGCAACGCTTCCCATCTCTCTCTTTCTCCCCCCCCCAATCATCCTGCCTCTGTTCCTCCCTGCTGACAAGCAGTCAAAAGCCCAAGGAACCCAGGGCTGCCTCCTTGACCTCTGTCGGCCCCAGCTGCAGCTTGTCCTCTGTGGACACATGCTCCGATGAGGCCATGACAGGAAGTTGCAAAAGAAAGAGGCAGATTGGAAGAGGGCTGCACAAAAAGAGTTTAGGATTAGAGGTAAAGAATATTTATCTACAAAGTACCTGAAACTAAGACAACCCTGTAGGAAACCAGATCCTAAGTACATAGGACTTTCTCAATGGTGCACATCATAAACCCAGTCACAATTGAAGTAAAATTAGTAAAAGGCACTGGAGAAAGTCCACCTGGTGTTCCACAGTAGTTTGTTGAAATCTGCCCACAGCTCCAATTTAAGGCCAGCAGCAAGCAATCCCACCCCCAATTCTGTGGAAGGGGAAGAATACTACAAAATTAAGAGAAATTTAGATTTCAGATATTTTAAAGGAAAACCTATAACACCTGATACAATGGAAAGGATACCCAGTGTCATAAGCAGAGTGGGTTAAGGCACAAAGGTATCAGGACAGACAAGCTAGTAAGAAGGTTCCACATCAAGAACATATGAAAACCAGGAGGGGTGGTGGAGGCTCAAGAGATATGAGTAATCATGTTAACCTATGTTTGATATCTTTCAAGGTGTCTCTTTTTTCCCAGGGGATTGGTATGTCAAGATTAAGCTGCTTTTGAAACTTTTGAGTCTTATGCTATTCAACTTCCCAAAGAAGTTGTGAGAAATAGTGAGAAAGAATGTGATGCTCCACGGATACACTGTAAGAGCCAAGAACCCACCAAGGTTACTGATGCAGGTGTCCAACAAAGAAGCGAACTTTTCTCAAAACAAAAGGACAATTCATAATTGGATAGTGTGAATATCCATGGAAAGGGGGAAGAGTGAAACCATTGTTAAATCATGCAAGCATTGCATGGGAAAAACCAGAGCTGGTTTTGATTCTTCAGTGCCGGAATGGCGTATTCAATAAAGTTATGCTTTTGGGATTACAAAGTTCCTGAGAGTGCCTACTTCTTTTAGCTTCGCTAGTCGGACCTTTGACACCACATGCATGCTGGTGGAGAAGAACTTGTTGGTGCAGTGGTTAGAATCCAGTATTGTACACTAACTATGCCCACAGTCTGAAGTCCAATTTTGATGGGGTTCAAGGTTGTCTAAGCTTTCTATCCTTCCAAGGTCAATAAAAGTTTATTGGGGGCAATATGCTGACATTGTAAACTGCCCAGAGAGTGCTGCAAACAACAACGAATGTTCTTTCTGCACCAACTCAGAAAGCTCAAACTGCCCAAGAAGCTGCTGATCCAGTTCTACAGAGGAATTATTGAGTCTGTCATCTGCACCTCTATAACTGTCTGGTTTGGTTCTGTAACCCAACAAGACAGACAGAGACTTCAGAGGATAATTAGAACTGCAGAAAATTGCCTTCCATTGAGGACCTGTATACTGCACAAATCAAAAAGAGGTGAAAATATTTACAGATATTTGTAAAAGTATTTACAGATCCCTCACATCCTGGATACAACTCCTACCCTCAAAACGATGCTATAGAGCACCGGACCCAGAACAACTAGACACAAGAACAGTTTTTTCCCAAACGCCATTATTCTGCTAAACAAATAATTCCCTCAACACTGTCAAACTATTTACTAAATATGCACTACTATTAATCTTCTCATCATTCCCCATCACCCATCTCCTTCAACTTATGACTGTAAGATACAAAAGCATCTTGATCAGGGGTGAAATGCTCCCGGTTCAGACCGGCTCACCTGATCCGGTAGCGATGGCGGTGAGTGGTTCAGAGAACCGGTAGTGAAAATCTCTGGCCCCGCCCCCTGCTCCTGCTGAGCCACACCATCAGAGGGTTTTTTGTTTTTTTTTTACTTTTAAAAGCATCTTTTCTTCAGCTGAAAACATGCCTTTAAAAGTAAAAAAAGAAAGCCTTTGATGATCCCTCAGCCGAAGAGGTTGTAAAAAAAAAGTTTTAAAAGGCTCCTCTGGCGATCCCAGCAGAGTTGCCTGATCATCACAGGCTTTTGAAATAATTTTTAATAACCTCTTACAACAGCCCCTGCCCCTGCCCACCCAATCCCCCCTCCTCACTTACCTAATTACTGCTCCTTTCGGGCTCGCTAAGCCTTGCTTTCAATCAATGCAATCAGTTGCATCAGCTAGCAACTGAATCTGCCTGCCTGCAATTGGTAAGTAAATGGGGAGAGCTTTAAAAAATAGTTAATTGGGGTTTTATTAAGGAGTTGTTGTTTTTTAGACAGCAATTTAAAGTTAAGGAAGTTTTAAATTTAGCTGCTTTTATCTAAAACTGGGGTCTCCAATCTTAGTAACTTTAAGACATGTGGACTTCAACTTCCAACACTTCCTCAACCAGGAACTCTGGGAGTTGAAGTCCACAAACCTTAAAGTTATTAAGGTTGGAGACCCCTGATCTAAGAAATATAAATAAAATAAAATAATAAAATAAAACATTTGTGCAGCTTTCTGAGATCTGATGTGTTTCTGTAGTGTTTCATCTCATTAAACACCTCTTCCCTTGGAAATCCCTGTCCTGCTGCAAGCACAATGTCATTAGAGGATGGTGTCTTATTTAGCATGTACAAGGCACATCAAGGACAGGAATTGGTAAATTACCCTAATTATTATTTCCCAGTTACTATTCTTCTTTGATATAAGGGTTTAATAACATGAGGGAATTGCCAGAAGTCACTCTTCCACTTTATTTGGTAGCACCTCCCTGCTGCCATTTCTGATCAACTGATGTTTAGTCTGATTCAAATTTGAAAGAATCTGATTCTCCAAAGGCAGAAGATAATGTCCACATATCAGAGAAGAAGATGGCTGTGTTTGCATCTAAGTAGTGAGGCCATCTAAGGCTTATTAGGCTGCAACACTGATTAAATGAAGTGCAACAGAGTTTACTCACAGCTGAACTATTACAAGTTGCCTGATTAAAAAGCAATAACAATTAGCATTTGAACACCAGGATAAATTGTTTTAGGATGACTCAGGGATAAGTTGGGGATGTGACAATTCATTAGGACATGGCAGGGGGAAAAAGATTGATGCAACGTATTCATGGTAAAGTTAAGTGCAAGAAAATACATCTTTCTCCGCCTTGGATAAGACTGAATTGTCAATATGTATGTATGTATGTTAGGGATTAGACTCCCAGTTGATCAATGACCCTTTGATTGACAATCAATACCCAAGAATTTTGCAGAATACTAATTATTAAGTACAGAACATACTAAGTACAGAGTATGCCATTAAGATTGTATTTATGAAGGAATAGAAAAAAAATAATGTCACTTGCAGGTTCCTAGGGATTTTACTTACTTCAACACTACGGATTTACAGAATTCTAATTTTTTAGAAAGAGAATTCTACTGGGATTTGAATGCAAGGTGCCAGAGCAATTAAGATGCCAACTTAATACCTATCATTTTCTAAGAAAGCAGTAAATTTACTCACTGAGCGAGTAGGCACAATCTATTTGGCAGAAGTCACAGATCTTCAGGATTTCCTATGTTCCTACAATGTGACCTTTAAATACTAGGCATTTTCTGTGTTATTAGTGTAAAGTTGAACATAAGATTGGTTCTCTTTATTTTTTTCTCTCTACAGTTCTGAAAGCTGTTTTTATAGACAATATATTGTAGGGTAACCAAGGCTTATGCTTTTTTATTAGAGTTAAATCCCACTTTTTAAAATGTTGGAAGAAACAACTGCCTGGCAACTGATCAAAAAAACCAAAATACTTAAGACCCATGTAATATTGAGATGTTTCCATGCCTTTTTCACAAAGGTTTTTTATAAGTATCATGAGTTTATCTATGCCTGTAAGGCCACTTTGGCAACTGTCAATGGACACACAGTAAAACTGAACAGTGCTTTTATTAATTAAATAGAGGGGGAAACTTACATTCTCCTAAGTGCTATACTAGTGCTGATATTTTTGAGCCATAGCAACAGCTGTACTTACCTAAACCATAATTCCAAAAGTATTAGGAAAGGGACTATTTTTTGGGAGGTGGGGTGGGAGGGCTTTAAGTAGATAGTAAGTTTCCAAATTTGCATTTTTCAAAAAACCAGCAGAGGAAAAAAGAACACATAGTGATAAAATTAATCCATTAAATGCTTCCTACAGTATCAAAACCATCAAAACGTACTTTATATAAACTCATGCTCTATGTTATTGACTCAACAGTACCAATATAGGATATTGTGTACTTTGTAACAATTCCTTCTCTTCCTCATTTCTTACAGCCTGATCAAAGTGAATAATACCAAAAGCTAGATAAATCATTTTGGTAGTAAATCAGATTTTTCATAGGTAACTTTTCCTATCTGTGGAAGTAAAAAAAAAAACCAAGAGGAGCATCATCATCATCAACAACTTGCTTCTTTTCCATGGCTTACCATACCATCTGATTCAGATAGTTATCACATTCTGCCAAATGACAGGACCAGTCCTGTGACTCATGCAGCTTCTGCAAGGTTTTAAAACATAGCAAGGGCTATAGATTGTTATGTACTGTTGAAAATATAGCAAATACTCTGCTAAATTCATTTGGTTTTCCTCAGCAATGGAACATTATTACAACTAATATTTTCAATAAAACTTCCTTGTATGTAAGTTATTTTCTTAAGAGGAAATTAAGTGGTTATTTTTGCACACAAATAATACTCAACATGAGTTGAAAAACTATGCAGCAGAAAGAAGCAATTACCACTAATAGTGGTACTTCTTTATAAACAGTAAGTCAAACATTTGCTTAGAGACTATTGTGCTCATAATTTGTCTTCTCTCTTTTTCAGGTCTGCTGTTCAGGGAGAGATATTTAATCAACAAGTTCTCCAGACAGTGATTTATTTCTTGATTACTTCTCATTTCATTTTATAAGGAGTGAACAAATACATGATTTTTTTAAAAAATACAATTTTCCCTACACAAAACAAAGGAAATATTTATGTTGATTTTTAAAAAGTTCAGGTGATTTTCAGATTTTTCCCTTATGTATCTGACATAATAAAATGTCATATACAAAAAAATCATTTATTAATATAACATAGACATTAAAAATCAAGTGCATAGGATGCTTAATCTGGTGAGCCAAAACTCAATTAACTGCAACTCTATCTGAAGATAAGATGATTTAGGACAGGGGTCCCATCTGGGCCATGGCCTACTAGTGGGCCATGAGCTGTCTGCAACTGGGCGATGGAAATGTCAGGTGAGATGCATGTATGCACACGCATCTCCATTTGCTCAGGTAGTGGGTGAGCATGTGCACACACACTCCATTTGCATGAGCAATGGGTGCACATGCTCGCTGCGCATGCAAATGGAGCAGCATGTGCACACTTGACAGTCACTCATATAGAACCTTCCCTCTCCCCCCTGCACTGATCCATAAAGCCAGAAAGATTGGGGAACTTTGATTTAGGGGACACATATAGCCTTGTTCTTCTGCCAACCAAGCAATTAAAAAATATACAAATTTGAGTAGATAAATAGGTACCACTTTGATGGAAATGTAACCGTGGACAAGAGCCAGCCAGAGCTGGGACTGCAACCTGATTGGGTCATGCAATGAACTTGTGACCTGGGGGCAAGAACTTAGGATTTTGATTTAGGTGGGGAAAACTCTGGGTCCTTCAGAGTCGAGTTTTCACCAGCTGTGCCAATACGACATTCCTAATAAATTTATACTTTGAGGAAACTCTAGACCTCAGAGTTTTGAATGATTTAGGTCTGTTACCCTAATACCTTTGTAAAATTTTCTTTCACAGGCAGATTCCACCTAATGTCTGACCACCCCCTGTCTGATCCTTTAAGGAAGAAAAACCCTCAACTCCATTTCATTTAAGTGAAAAGTACTTTTACTAAGAGATGTTCAGTTGACTGAGTTTCATGTTTAATGAATAAAGTATATAACAACAACAAACTGACCAACCAGTGGAAGAAACCAACATACAGGATGAAAATCCTCCTGTACAAAACATTCAAAAATGCATCACAAATACCATTGACTGCTGCTAATGGTTGATACAGGTGGCTGCCAGCATCCTAGGTATCAACTAAGTACCTTCTTAAGATGTACGATGTTCCAAGTAGTGCATTTTTTTGCAGTTCCGCTGGTGTTATTGCAGGAAGCTGCCATTTGTTGATGTATCTTATAATATTCTTGGACATGCTACCAAGTGCCCTGATGACAATCGGTATCACTGTTACAAGTTTCATCCATAATAGCGTAGTTTCAATGGCCAGGTCGCCATATTTTGTTATTTTTTTTCCAGTTCTTTTTCTTTGATTCTGGCATCTCCCTGTACTGCGATGTCAATAAATTGTACGTTTCGGTTTTTGCAACTGTGATATCTGGCGTGTTGTATTCCAAATGATGATCCGTCTGTATTCGAAAATCCCACAAGATCTTCACGTTCTCATTTTCTATAACTTTTTCTTTTTTACATTCCCATGACTTTTTGGATACAAGTAAGTCATATTTTTAATTATTATTATTATCATCAACAACATCTCTTTTATTCATTAGACATTAAACTCATTCAAATGAACATTTAAAAATGTATTTCAAATGTCATTGACTGGTGCTGATGGTTGATATAGGTTGCTGCCAGCATCCTAGGTATCAACCAAGTATCTTCTTAAAATGTACAATGTTCCGAATAGGGCAGTTTTTTGCTGCTCTGCTGGTGTTATTGCTGGACGTTGCATTTCTTGATGTATTTTATCAAATTCTTGGACATGGTACCAAGTGTCCTGATGGCAATGAATATCACTGTTACATGTTTCATCCATAATCGCATCGTTGCAATGGCCATGTCGCGATATTTTGTGATTTTTTTCCCAGTTCCAGTATTACTGTAGTATTAGTATTAGTAGTATTCATTGCACAGTTAGCCAGATGTTCAGACTGGGTTTGCCATTTTGGTCTACCTATTGAGTTTTTATCAAGGACCTGGGATAGGCAGATCTGGATATTTGTTATACATGTTTGGTGTTACAGATATTGTCACAGAATGGAAGCTGTTCCAAGTAAAGCTGCTTTCTGCAATTGACGGATGGCAAATTTGTCAATTCCTATGGTGTTCAGGTAGTGCTCCAATTGTTTTAGTATTTCACCAAAGGTGCCTATTACTAGTGGTACTGACTTTGCTTGCCTTTGCCACAGTCGTTCTATTTCTATTTGTAGATCTTTGTATTTTGTTATCTTCTCCAATTCTTTCTCTTTTATTCTGCTGTCTCCAGGCACTGCCACATCCACTATCCAGACTTTTTGTCTTTCTTATCGACAATTGTTATATCTGGGGTGTTATGTGGCAGGTGCCTATCTTTTTGAATTCTAAAGTCCCACAGCCATTTAACTTCTTCATTTTCTATGACTTTCTCTATTTTATAGTCCATCAGTTCTTGCTTGCAGGCAAATGATATCTCTTGAGATCTTCCAGTGCATCATTGCTACTACTTTGTCATGCCGCTGCTTGTAGTCAGTCTGTGCAATCTTCTTTCAGCAGCTTACCTGGTGGTTCACTGTTTCCTCAGCTTCTTTGGATAGGCGGCCCTTATTGTCTGTTGCTGTCTTCTCAATTCTGGCTTTGTATACATTTGTCCTTAAGGCTTGGTCTTATGCAGTCAGAATTAGTCCCTCAGTCTCTTTCTCCAACTTTCTTTCTCTTAGCCATTGCCAGGTCTTGTTATTATCTGCTTTCCCTGCTATTTTTTTTTAATATACTGGCCATGTACTGTTTTGTCTTCCCATACCTCCATTCTGTTTTTCATTTGGTCTTTCTTGAAGGTCAGTTTGGTCTCTTCAGTGGTCAGTAAGTCTTTCTGATATACTAACGTCAGTGCATCTTCATCATTGTCCTTCAGTTATTGTTGTTGTTGTTGTTCACTCTGCCTGACAGCCTGTTAAATTTCCAACTACAATTTGAAACATTTTTTACAGCATTATTCACAGCTGAAATTCCTATGAGGGAGCCTTTAGGGATTATTTTACAGCCTTTTCCTGCTTTCTAAATGTGATTTTATTTTCAGATTCTCAGGCAGCTGTTTTGTGGAGCTCATCTTTGTTGGAACCCAGGTAGAAGTAGACAGAACAATGACATTTGGAAGGTTACAAGGGTGAGAATATTTGTTCATCTATGGAACTTTCTTTCACCTAATTGCCTAGTTGGCATAATAAGTGATTCATCTTTGGAGGCAGGGTAATTAACACCAGCTTTTTAAAAAGCTTTTCATCAACTAGTTGTTGTTATTGTTAGTTGCAAAGTCATGTCCAACCCATCGCGACCCCATGGACAACGTTCCTCCAGGCCTTCCTGTCCTCTACCATCCTCTGGAGTCCATTTAAGCTCATGCCTACTGCTTCAGTGACTTCATCCAGCCACCTCATTCTCTGCCATCCCATTCTTCTTTTGCCCTCAATCTTTCCCATCATTAGGCTCTTCTGCAGTAAGTCCTTCCTTCTCATTAGGTGGCCAAAGTATTTCAATTTCATCTTCAGGATCTGGCCTTCAAAGGCGCAATCAGGGCTGATCTCCTCTAGGACTGACTGGTTTGATTGTCTTGCAGTCCAAGGGACTAGCAGAAGTCTTCTCCAGGACCAGAGTTCAAAGGCCTCAATTCTTTGGTGCTCAGCCTTTCTTATGGTCCAACCTTCACAGCCATACATTGCAACTGGGAAAACATAGCCTTGACTATACGCACTTTTGTTAGCAGGGTGATGTCTCTACTTTTTAGTATACTGTCTAGATTTGCCATAGCTTTCCTCCCCAGGAGCAAGCATCTTTTAATTTCTTGGCTGCAGTCCCCATCTGCAGTGATCTTGGAGCCCAGGAAAATAAAAATCTGTCACTACCTCCATTTCTTCCCCATCTAACTGCTAGGAGCCCCAAACATCTGCATCTTTCTTATTTCAAATATTTAAACAATTATACATAAATAGTAAACATTATGCTTAACTTTGTATTTCAGATTTTAGAGAGCATCAGCCCTTAACTCAGGGACTCATTGAAATAGCTAATTTAATCTGGAAAATAACTGTAACATGTTTAATATTGCTCTGTTAGACTTGTGCTGATTGTGGTTGATATTGTTCACTAAGGTGCTTTGTTTTGTGGGGTTGTGATGAGGCAACAAATTTCAGAAAAGCATGTTCTTTTGGAATCCTCAAAGTTTTGACCCAAAACAAGTCTGTTTACACTGTCTGTTTTGCTTCAGTAGAGTACTTCACCTTCTGTGCTATGCAATTCTTTGAAGAGATACTATGAAAAGCTACTGTGCTCAAGTCTTTTACTGAAGCAAAATGATCCTTCAAATATATGTATAGTCCCATAATTAAATATTTTCCAGAAATCAAATGTAGAATTTCTAGTTAGGTTTACTGGTATTGTCCAGCTAAATTTCCTATTTGCTCATAAAAATTCTATGCTGCCTTTCCTGCCTTCAGTTAATAAATCACAATTTCCTTTTCTTTTAAAGGTCAAGGCTGACAGAATGTGGGAAAATACATATTATTCTGTGGCCATAGCAATGTTTCTCTGGCTTAACATTATGTTCTTTGGCAGGCATAATTGGGAGATGAATCTATTCCAATACAGTGGGCATAATTCAAAAATAGGATCACACTGTTAAAGAATATATTATGTTAACTCCTTATAAGAAGGTTTTACAACTACAGTCAAACCAGGGTATTTTAGTCACTTCCCTAGCTCTTCAACTCTTTAGAAACTTCAGGAGAATTGAGCCTAGTTAAGAAAAATAGATGGTTCCTATGCTCATTTGCAAACACATTACTGTTCTCAAGTTTAATTCATTCACATTGGTAAAACTCATACATTTCAATTTATTTTATAGATTCAGAATCAGATGGGGAAATAAAATATAATTTTAAAAAATACATACTGTAAATGGAAAAGAGCTAAAAAGCATACAAAACTATCTGCTAGAAGAGCTGGGTCTCATCTGTCAATCCTATACTTCTTCTAATGCAATTCAAAACTGCACACTCTCCAAGTTTGCAAACCAAGCCAAGCAGGCTCCAACCTGGCTTGGAATGTGGAGGGGAGAAGCTACCTTTTCTCTCTTAAGCAAGTGCTGTGTCTCCATGGGAATCCCTTTCCTTTGCACCTTTTCCAAAACTGCTGGGCTTCGATTTGTTTTCCTGGAAGGCTTAAAATTGTCTCTTCTCCCCCACCTTCCTTCCCACTTTCTTACAAGCAGAAAGTTACAAGTCTAATTTTTATTTTATTTATTTATTTTGTCACAACAATATATGTAACTATCATACAGAAAGGTTATATAGTATATAAAGGTATAGAAGAAAAGAAAAACAATAGGACAGGAACGGTAGGCACGTTTGTGCGCTTATGCCCTTATGGTTTGTGCCCTTATGGTCCTCTTAGGAATGGGGTGAGGTCAATAGTAGAAAGTTTTTGGTTAAAGCTTTTAGGATTATGAGAAGAGACCACAGAGTCAGGTAAAGTATTCCAAGCACTGATGATTCTGTTACAGAAGTCATATTTTCTGCAATCTAGATTAAAGCGGTTGACATTAAGTTTAAATCTATTGGTTGCTCTTGTATTATTGCAATTAAAGCTGAAGTAGTCTTTGACAGGAAGGACATTACAATAGATGATTCTATGAGTTAAACTTAGGTCTTGTCGAAGGCGACGGAGTTCCAAGTTTTCCAAGCCCAGGATTTCAAGTCTAGTGGGATAAGGTATTTTGTTGTTTACAGAGGAATGGAGAACTCTTCTTGTAAAATATTTCTGGACACGTTCAATTGTATTGATGTCAGAGATATGGTGAGGGTTCCAAACAGGTGAGCTGTATTCTAGAATTGGTCTAGCAAATGTTTTAATCTGGAAGGAAACACTGTGCTGAACCAGTGAAAAGTGAAGGTGGTGGTCATTCACCTTATTTCTGCTTCTTTGGGTCTTTGATTGGGGGTTTCTTCTGGAGCAGAAGCAAAGAGCCTCTTCTGCTGAAGATTCCTCTGTGTCTTCTAATTTTCTTCCAGAGCAAAACAAAAAAGCCTTTTCCTGTGAAGGCTTTTCCATGTCTTTATTCTGATTTTCCCCTGGAGCAAAAGAAAGCCCTTTCTAGTGAAGTCTTCTCTGTGTGTTTATTCTGATTTTCCTCTGGATTGGACCAAAATCATCAGGTGGCAAGCCTTAAGTAACAATCCCACACTTATTTTACTCCTTGCGTAGCCCACCCACTATTTATCACTTCTGTCTGTGCCTCTTTCCCAACTGTACACCAGTCACAGTCTCTCTCTCTCTCTCTCTTTCTCTCTCTCTCTCTCTCTCACACACACACACACACATGCACATACACATATACATACATACCAGTCCATGGAAAATTGTCCTCCATGAAACCCAGTCCCTGGTGCCAAAAAGGTTAGGGACCTCTGGATTAGACCATGCAAGGCCCCTACAGGAGAGTCCTTTTAAAGATTATTTATTAATAGAAAAGCAACTAACTTACCTCTGTTCCTAAATGCTAAAGCTGTTGTATATAAAAAACTGAGGAGCTCTGATCAACTATCACAGCTACCATTTTGATAGTTTTGCTGTACTGTTGTCTGTGAACGCCCCCACTAAATGCAAGCACGGGATTAACTAAGCCTGGTTTGTTTTCAGTTTTTTAAGTGGCTACAAACTACTAGCAAAAGTGGCATTTGAGCACAAGGCAGTAGAAGTCTTTCCCCTTTTGCATTTGAGCATCCAAGAAGCAACAGGAAAGGCGAAAGGGAAAGACAAAGAAAAAGAAGGAAAGAGGGGAAGAGAACAAGGAAGGAAAAAAGGAAAGAGGGGAAGGAAGAAGAAAGAAAGGAGAGGGAAGAGGGAAGAAAAAAGAAGAAAAGGAAAAGGAAAAGGAAGGAAGGAAGGTTCCCTCCCAGACCCATCAAGGTCACCACAGGTGTCCCCCAACATGAGTGACATTGAACTGGCCATTCCCATCATGACTCCACCCATTATGGCCCCACCCATTATGGCCCTTCCCCTTCTGCCCCCCCGCCCCCCTGAGGTCCACCACAAACCTGATGCGGCTCTTAATGAAATTGAGTTTGACAATCCGGCCTAGAAATAACATCAAGAATCTTTGTCCAAAGATCGATGGCACAATGGAAGACACAGTTGCAGGTCAATGGTGAGAGCCTGGGTGAGGTAAATATCAAGAGATGAATATTTCAAGGAAATTTACTATCACCACTACTATTTGTCATTCCACTTTTCCTGTGTCAACAATACAGAATAACAAACATATAAAACATCTGCCAGACAATTCCACCTCCTTTACATGGACTATCTGAAGAAAAAAGCTGCTCAATACTGTCCATATATGTAGCCAAGATATTGCAATGGAGTTTGGGTTGGACAAAAGTGCTATACTCACTATCAAACAAGGAAAAATAATAAAAACTGAAGGAATCAAGATGCCCCATGAAAATAACATTAAGAATCTGGATGAAAATGATTATTACAAACACCTGGGTATCCTTCAAGCTGATAGCCTCAAGCACACTGAAGTCAAGAAAAAGATTAGCGGTGAATAAATCAAAAGAATGAAGAATATCTTAAAGTCCAAACACAATGGAGGAAATACCATCAAGGCAATCAGCATCTGGGCAAATCCATTCATTAGAATAGTGGTCAGCAGGAATAGTGGACTGGACTCTAGCAGAACTAAAAGCAATGGACAGAAAGACCAGAAAAATAATGACAATGAATCATGCCCTTCATCCTCACAGTGACATGGACAGATTCCTATCAAGGCAAATAGGTGGGCACGGAATGTTGCAAGTACATCACATGATTGAAAAAGAAAAAAAATGGCTTTGGAAGAATATCTGAAGGACAATGAAGATGCACTGAAGCTAATATGCCAGGAAGAAATACTGACTACTGGAGAGACCAAACTGGCCTACAGAAAAAGACTAAATGAACAACAGAATGGAGGTATGGGAAGACAAAGCACTACATGGCCAATACATGAAAAAAATAGCAGGGAAAGCAAACATGCAAAAATGGAAAACAGTTCTAACAACAAATGGGGAGAACATTGGTGAAGTCAACATCAGAAGAGGAATCTTCATAAAAGGTAAAATTCACAAAAGGTAAAAAAAAAAAAGGCTCTGACGATCACAGCTGAGCCGTGCAATTGTCAGAGCCTTTTTTTACTTTTAAAAGTATTTTTTTACAACCTATTCAATCAAATAGGTTGTAATAAAATGCTTTTAAAAGAAAAAAAAAGATTGCATGCCACAGCTGAGAACACTCCCCCCGGCGCTGTTCTACTTACCCCATGCCTACTTTTGGCATGCATTGTGGGCGCATGCACTTCACATTTGGTGCGTGGTGCACATGCGCAGCCAACGAACCAGTCGTAAACCAGTTCAGATTTCACCACTGGTACCAATAATAATAGGAGCCCTTGGAGCAACACCCAAAGGGTTGCCTACATACATGGAAATTTTGAACTTAACAGACCTGAATATTCTGACTTGCAAAAAACCACCTTACTCAGAACTGCCTATATACTCAGATATTAACTTAACAGCTCTTAGGTTCTTGTTTAGGATTGGAACTGTTAAGTTTTTAGCAGTCCCAGGCTGTGAATCAAATTGAAGATTAAATCGGAGAAGGGGGTGTGGCTAGCAGGGGCAACACAGTGTGGATTCAGGGGCTCCTGGAGAACGCTGATATCCCAGCTGTTTAGGGGATTCCCTAAGGAGTCATAGCTGTCTTGTAGAGACAGCGAAGAACGGGGGCACAGGCTGGTGTGAACGGGGAAGTTGCAAATTCCATGGAGCGCCGGTATTTGTTTTCGACCCAGCAGCGGAAGAAGACAGCCATTAGGGGCTGTCAATAGCCGGAGCAGCCACATGGAAGGAGGAAAGAAAGAGAGTGAGGTGATTATCTGGATGAGAAACGGAAGTCTTGAAAACAAGATTCTTTTTATATTTTCATCTCTCAAACTTTAAAAAGATTTTTGAAAAGTTATGGCAAAGAGGAGAGGGGAGGAAGAGAAATAAGACTACTTTCCCACTTCCGGAACAGCAGCGGCAGAGCGGAAGCCAGAAATAAAAATTAACTAAAATCTAATCACAGTAAATTTAAAACAAATTTAATGGATTGAAAGCAGATTGGACAAAGAGACTTTGTATGGCTAATGAATTGTTAGGTATTGCTATTTAAATTTAAATTTTGGCTTTGAAAGTTTTAAATGGAAAGAAGAAAGACTTTTAAATAAGCGGCACTGCCATCTAGTGGCGATAGAGAAATTAAATGGGAGCATTGTATAGAAGACGAAACAAAGCAACCTTGGACATTGTTTTGGAAAGTGGCAAGAAGTTGATGATAAGAAATGGTTGTGTGATTTTGTAACAGGAGGAGGAGAAAAAGAAGAATGAAAGCTTTTGTAAACTATCTGGATACTAAGCTGCTTCTTTTGTTTTGTTTTCCTTTTTTCTCTCCCCTGCTCCTGTCAGAAGACTTTGGAATACTGATATATTTTTTTCCTGGCTTTTTCCTTTTCGATTAAATTTTTTTTCCTCCTTTTTTCTCTGTGTGTGTGCGATTGGTATAATTTTCATTTTTACTTTTGGATTCTGTTTTTTCTCTTTTTTTTTCGTTTTTCTCTATTTTTCTCTTTGCAATTTTTTCTTTTTGGAAAAGATACTTTATATTTTTTCTACGTATACTGAGTGATTGGATACTTTGAAACTTTGAAATTCTGGAATTTTGAAACTGATGAATTTTTATTTTTTGTCTCGATTTGGCTTTCCTTTTTTCCTTTCCTTTTTTCTCTTTTCCTTTTTTAATTTGGTTTTTTTGGGAGGTTGTTGGATATTTTTAGAAAAACATAAGTGGATTAAGGTCTCAAGAACCTGAAGAGTTGGAGGATTTCAAGAGCAGTTTTGGAATTTGAACTTGGAATTTAAACAAAGAAATAGTTAAAACTCAAGAATTGAACTATTTGGGTTACAAATCGAGTGTGGTGAGTTGAAGAGACAAGATGAATAAGGGAAAGAAAGCAACACAACATTTATCATCACCATTTATACCAACAAAGACAACAGAATCTACATTCAACAATAGAAAATTAATATGGATTTTAAAAATATGTTACAGAACATACATGAAGATCTTAAGAAAGGACTAGAAAAAATGGAAAGAATGGAGGGAGAATTGAAAGAAGTTAAAGTGTTAATAGGAAAAATGAACAACAATTGCAACTAATGGAAGAAAAAGCAGAGGTAACAGAGGAAAAAATGGAAGAGATGGATTGTAGACTCACAAACACTGATAAAAATCAGGAAAAAACAATTATAACCCTCGAAATGGACAAGGCTGACTTTTATTTAAGATTCCAAAATATTGAGGAAGAAAAGTGAGAAAATCTACCAGAGAAGATAGCAGAGATATTAGCAGTAGTGATGGAAGAAAGTAAGAAATAATTTTAAATGGAATTGATAAGACATATAGAGTGTATACAAGATATATGATGAGAAATAATCTACCCAGAGAAATTCATGTCAGATTTATGAAGAAAACTTTGAGAACAGAGATGTTGCAAATGATGAGAAATACAATGATAAAACACAAAGGGAGAGAAGTCGTGGCACTGAAGCAAATCCCAAGAAGAGTGAGAGACCTGAGAAGAGAATACCAATTTCTCACAAAATGTCTGATAAAAAAAGGGATAAATTCCAAATGGCTGATTCCAGAAGGAATGTTGGTGAATTGGCAAGAGCAAAAATTCAGATTAGATTCAATAGAAAAAGCAGAGAGAATTTATGAACATATAGGTCTTCAAGAACAAGAGAGATTGAGAGAAGAAAGGAGAGATGGACAATAAGAGGAAAAGAAAGAGCAGTCAGGGGAGATGACTAAAGAACAAGAAGAGAAAGTAATAAGAGAAGGAACTCGACCAAAAGAAATTGGAGAGCAAAGAGAGATAAGAATGACTAGATCAACAGCACAAGTAAATAAATAAGAAATGGAGGAAGAAATTAAAGCAATATCTTTGAATATAAATGGACTAAATTCGGCAATAAAAAGAAGGAAAATGTTTAACAAATTAGAAAAACTAAAATTAGAAATTATATGTTTACAAGAAGTTCATATTAGAAAACAACATAAAAAACTTTTGGAAAGAACAAAATTAGGGAAGTTGTATGCAACACTGGTCTCTCAAAGTAGAAGAGTATGGCATTTTATATCAATCCTAACAAATATTTGAAGATGAGGAGGGAAGAATATTAATGGTAGAAATTGTAATGAGCTATAAAAAATATTACTTGTAGGAATATATGCTCCGAATAGTAATCAAGAAGAATTTTATGCAAAATTACATAAAAATATTAGAATATGAATATGAAAATATTTATGTAATGGGGGATTACAATGCAATAGTGGATAATGAATTGGACTATAAATCTACAAAAATGACTAAAAAACCAAGGAAAACACTCCCGAAAACTTTCTACACAATGGCAGATGAATTAAGTCTACAAGATGCTTGGAGAAAGAGAAATTTAAAAGAAAGGCAATATACATTTTATTCAAATAGGCATATTTTTTATTCAAATAGTCAAGAATAGATATGATGTGGATGTCTACAGATTTAACATCTAAGATAGACAAGATTGAGATAGAGACAATTATATGGGCAGATCACAATCTGATAATGATGGTATGGAAAGGTCAAAGAAAAAAATGAGATGGAGATTAAATCAAAGCTTACTAAATGAAAAAGACTTTACACAATACATGGAAAAAAAACTGACATTTTTTTTCAAAGAGAATAGAAAAGAAGATACATCATTGCAAAATGTATGGGACACCAGTAAAGCATATATAAGAGGTTTAGCAATGACTTATGCAGAGAAAAGAAATAAACAGAATAAACACATACAAAGGGAAATAGAGGAAGAATATAAGAAATTAGAGAAAAATTTACAAAAAAATCCACAAGACAAAAAAATAAAAAACTTAATGGAGTTGAAAAAATATAAATTGAATCTAATTGAAAATGAAGACTTGGCAAAAAAAAAAAATCAACAAAGCAAAATTTCTTTGAAAACTCAAATAAACCAGGAAGGTGGTTGGCATACAAAATGAAAAAAGAAAAAGAAAAGAAATTAATAACACAATTATTAGACCACGATGGAAAGATATACTATTGAAATGAGGAAAAGAAATAATAATTGAGGAATATTACAAGAAACTATACCAACAAGAGCAGATCTCACAAGGGAAAATAGAACAATATCTGGAAAAAGCAAAGATTCCTAAAATATCAGAGGAATTAAAAAAAGCACTATAAGAAAGAATATCAATGATGGAATTAATAGAGGGGATTAAAAGACAGAAAAATGGGAAAACCCCAGGGCCAGGTGGATTGCCAGCAGAATTGTATTAAGAATTGCAAGATGTATTAAGTGATAAAAATACTACAAGTATTCAATGATTTACTAAGAGAAGCCAAGGCACTGAAGTCATGGATGGAGGCATATATAAATCTTATACCAAAGGAAGAAAGAGACCTGCAACAAATAAAGAATTATAGACCAATTTCATTATTAAATGCAGATTATAAAATATTTGATTCAATTATGGCAGAAAGACTGAAGAGGTGTTGAATGAATTTATACATTTAGATCAAAATGGTTTCTACCTAAAAGACAAATTAGGGATAATATACGAATCATATTGGATACATTGGAATATTACGAAGCTCATTGTCAGCTTGCCTCCCATCAATGTTTAAGAAAATAAAGACCCAAGTCCATCATTTTGAAGAGAGTGGTAATTTTTACTAAACACGTCAGATTGCAAACAAAGCTAAGCCAGAACTGAAAGTATATTAAAAACACAGATGTCATATCCTCTCCTGAACCCTCCTCCCACTAGAGTTCAAACAGCCATAATCCAATGTTGTCTTCCTCCTTGGCCACGTGTAGTTTCACTTCTGATATTCTCCCTCTGTCAATCTTCGGGATGGAATGCGAAGCAGGCAACTCCCGTTACATTCACGCGCCAAATCAGTTCAAATGTCTGTTTGAAAGACTATCTCTCCCCCACACATGCAATGTCAGCTGAATGCTGGCAAAAGTACATACCTCCCCCCTCCTCCATAAATCATGTAAGACATTCGGTAAGAAGAAAACCTTTAATGAAGTAATAAAACAGTAAAACAGTCTAGTAGGTGAAATACACTTAAAATAAAGCGGAGGCTGATATTCGACCCTCCTTCGAAAAAGGAGTCCTGAAAAAGAAAAGAGAAATGTTAGAGTTTATCAGGATATTTGTTATAAAATTGTGCTAGCTTTTTGGGGGCATGAACTTCTTTGTTAACCCATTTTGCTTGTGATAGAGGAAAGTGTTTCCAAGCTACCAAATATTGGATTTTATTTCAATATTTTCTAGAGTCTAGGATTTCCTTAACTTCAAAATGTTGTTCCCCTTCTATGAGGATCGGTACAGGGGGCTTAGTAGGATTAGCCCTAAGGGGGGATGTGTGTTCAGGTTTGACCAAGCTAACATGGAAAACTGGGTGAATTCTTCTCAAAGATTTTGGCAGTTCTAGTTGGACAGTCACTGGGTTAATGATTTTCACAATGGGGAATGGTCCCACATATTTGGGTCCAAGTTTTTTAGATTTCTGTGTAGTTTGCAAATATTTAATGGACAAGAAAACTTTTTTCTCAGGAGCTCTCTTTTTATCTGCTTATTTCTTGTGCGCGCGATGTACATCGTCTATTGCTTTGCGTGTAATTTTCCATGTATTTTGCAATTGCTCTATCCATTCAGCCAATGATGGAATCAATGGTTTTTGTTCAGGGAGTTCAGGAATGGGGACAAATTCTTGACCTGAAGCCACTTTGAACAGAGTGAACCCAGTGCTGCTATGAACAGAATTATTGTAGGCTACTTCCGCAAATGGTAATTATCTTGTTGATAATTAATGTAACATCGTAGATATTGTTCCAGTACTGAGTTCGAGCATTCACAACCCCCATTAGTTTGAGGATGGTGGGAGGAGCTTAATTCTTTTGCAGAGCCTATCAGCCACAAAAACTCTTTCCAAAATTGAGAAGTAAATTGAACCCCCCGGTCTGAGATTATCTGTTCCGGAACTCCATGGAGTCTGTAGATGTGTTGCCCAAAGAGCTTTGCCAAAGTTTTTGAAGAAGGTATTTTGGAACATGGGATGAATTGCACTTGTTTGGAGAACAGGTCCGTAACTACCCAGATCACTGTATTGCCTCCACTTTCGGGTAACTCCATTATGAAATCCATGGATATTTCTTTCCATGGGGCTTCTGGCCAGGCTACTGTTTGAAGCAACCCAGGAGGCTTCCCTGGTGGTCTCTTAGCTGCTGCACAAACAGGGCAACTCGCTATATAAGATTCAATGTCCTTTTTAAGCCCTGGCCACCAAAATTGTCTTTTCAGGAGGTGTAAGGTTTTCATGAACCCAAAATGTCCAGCCATTTTAGCATCATGGCAGCGTAGAAGTATGACCTCCCTCAGAGATGCAGGGACGTACAACTTTGCCCCTACCCAAGCCAGTCCATTGCGAAGAGTATACTCGTGCGAATGGGCTAAGTACCAGTCGTCCTTGTTTAAGGCTTCCTTCAGCAACTTGGTGAGGTCATCCGGTAATGATGCATCGGTTTATGCTTGGTTACGGGTAATTGCCGGGGCAGCTAGTTGTTGAACAGGGAGTATAGGGCGCACCACTTCCTTGCGCATACTATTGTACTGAGGTAAATGGGAAAGGACATCAGCCAGGAAGTTCTTTCCCCCTGGAATGTATCGCAAGGAAAAGTTAAAACGGTTAAAGTATTGGGCCCATCGAGCTTGCTTGGGCTTTAGTTTTCTGGGAGTTTTCAGGACCTCTAAGTTTTTATGATCAGTCCACACTTCGAAAGGGTGTTTGGCTTCCTCCCAGAATTGTCTCCATGTTTGGAGAGCCCAATGCACTGCAAAAGCTTCTGTTCGGTTTCCCTCCCCCAATACTCCCAACAAAGAGTCAGTCAAAGGCCTTCTCTTCTAATTTATTTACATAGATAAATGTCCTGGCCACGTCTACCCACGGGCCTGCCAAGTCTCTGGAGATAACGAGGAAATTATAGATAAGGCCAGAATTACTCACGAATATATTCTTCCCTCCATTGATACAGTTTGCCCACGCAAATTCATTGCTTTGTCCAAGATAAAAAAACCAGGAAGTTCTGCCTCCTTTTTATAGTCTCTGCAGATGTCACTGCATGACCATCATTCTTTGGCTTTCTCCCAACACTTCCTCTGCTGCGCGCACCAGTCACGTCTGCACAGTCTTGCATCACTCCAAAACTGTTCTTGGGCGGTTGCCAAATCAGAAGAAGGCTCGGGAGAATCAGGCCTTGCCGGCCCCTCCTCCCTTTGGGTGGGTGCCAGGGAGGGAGAGGGCCCAAGAGAAGCAGGCCTTGCCAGGTCTTCTCCCTCACTTTCTGAATCATCCGAGTCCAGGAGTACGGGTCCAGGAACCTGGGTCACAACAGCTTCTTTCTCCCAGATGGCCCATCTTTGCTCTGTTTCAGTGAGCTTACGAGATGTGTACGCGCATGGTTGAAGCTCATGTTTCGCATTGTCCTGGAGTAAAACAGCTCTGACTGCCACATCACTAGCATCTGCTTGAACACGAATGGGGATTCCATGTCAGGGTACTTGAGGACCGGCTCGGCGGCAAACAATCGCTTCAACTTTTCAAAAGCGGCCTGACACTCCATTGACCACTCCAGTGTAAGGAAGGTTTGGGCTTAGTATTTCCTTTTGTTTTGAGGAGATTGGTGATTGGCAGGGCAATGTCAGCAAACGAGGGAATGAACTGGTGATAGAAGTTAGAAAAAACCAGGAAACTTTGTAACTGTTTGTGGGTACGAGGGGCTGCCCAGTCTAGTACTGCCTGGATTTTTGCGGGATCCCAGGTAATCAATTTTCGTTTGATGAAACCCACATTTAGACAATTTTGCATAAAGCTCAGTGGCCAGTAATTATTTGAGTAGTGCTCTTACTAGCTTCACATGCTCCTCCATGGTCTCTGTGTAGATAAGTATGTAATTAAGATAAACAAGAACCCCTTTAAACAAATGTTCATGGAGCACTTCATTTATTAGTTGCATGAAAACTGCAGGGGCCCCTTGCAATCCAAAAAGAAGAACTCAGAATTGGAAGCAGGCAAGGTGACAATTGAACGCCGTTTTCTATTCATCCGTTTCTTTTATGCGCATTCTGTAATACGTTTCATGTAAGTCCAGTTTGGTGAAGAATTTTCCTTTGGCTAAGTGGGCAAGCATATCCTTCATGAGAGGCATGGGGTACACATTCTCCGTGCATGCACAGTTTACATTTCTATAGTCGACTATTAAGTGAAAAGTGCCATCTTTCTTTTCTCAGAACATGACTGGCGCTGCAACCCGAGGCCTGGCTGGTTGAATGAATCCTCACTCCAAATTCTTATCTATAAAGTTCCGCAACTCTCCCAATTCTTTCTGGGTCATGGGGTATGATTTCGGTTTCAGGAGTTTCACCCCTGGAAAAATGCCTATAGCACAGTCTGTAGGCCTATGGGGAGGTAGCACGTCAGAGGCCTTTTCACTAAATACCTCTCATAGGTCCCAGTACTCTTTCGGAATTTTTTCCTTCCCCTCCAGCTGTTCAAACATCGACCCCAGTATCTCATTGGGTTCGGGGTTCGGGGTTTTTAAAGTTATCTTCTCCTTCTTTTGCGCCCTTGTACGGAGTCACAACACCCCCGTTCTTCAGTTTATTTTTTGGTTCCATTTCCGGAGCCACGAGAGACCCAGTATGAGTGGCTGGTCCATCCCTAGGGCCACAATAAAGTTTATGATTCCTCGGTGGTCTCCTATGGTTATGTCACAAAGTTCTGTCACAAAGTGGGCTGGGCCTCCCTCCGCCACCAACCCATCTAGCTGGCAAAAAGCTTTAGGCCTACTCAATGTTTTTAGCTTTAGTTCCATTTTCTCCACTACCTCGGGGCTGATGATACATCGGGTACAACCAGAGTCTAAGAGGGCTAGCATTTCCCCCTGCATTCCCGAGGATGGGATGCACAGTTTCACTGGAACGGTAAAGTGGCCCCCTTTCCAACTCACCAGGAGATCCTCGTCTGATTCTGAAGATGGCTCGCTGTCATCTGACCCAGAAGGAGTCCCAAGTTCCTCCTCGATGGGAGGAGCATTCTTGGCGACATCCGCTCCCCTCTTTGCGACCTCTCGTATTTTAGTTTCCGCCTGCACCGTTGCTTTTCTGCCACTAGGGGTCGTCTTTGGCACCAGCTTTGCGCGACCATCAGCCACTCGGTGGCCTTCCTTTCCACATCTGAAACAGCCCGTGGTTTTCTTCTTTCCACCTTCCGCTGCAGCAAAATCCTTGGGCGGTTCTCTCTGGAACTGAGTTGGGGTCTGCTTCCAAGCGTGATCACTTCACAGGTGGTCCTTGGCTCGGTCGATCTCCATTTCTGCTGCCAGGGTGTACCAGCCATGCACGGTAGTCGGAGATGCTCAGACTCTGCACAACTTATATAAATCCCCGTCTTTATATATGTCCAAAAGAGCCACTTCTGACCACCCTCTCATGAGAGGCACCAGATCCTGAACTCTTGGTTGTAGTCAGCCACTGGTCTCCTCCCTTGTCTGATGGACCTCATGCGAATCTTGGCCTTCTGCTCTGCCAAGGGGTCCTCAAATCTCATTCTCAGGGCTGCCATAAAGTGGTGGTAGTTCCTCAGGAGAGGGGAACTCTCTTGGTACAAGGATACGTACCAGGAAGCCGCCCTTCCACTCAAGACTTGGGTCACACTTCTCACTTTAGAGGCTTCTGACAGATAATCTTCACCCCATTCCTGCAGGTGGCTGTCCACCATAGCCTGGAATAACCCTAATTCCTTAGGGTCCCCATCAAACTTCCTGGGAATTGAGGGAATTTTAGGTTTTTTCCTTCTGCGAGGCAACATTTGTCCAGCAGGGGTCCCCCGGCCTCTATCAAAATCTGCAGCCCCTGGAGAACGCAGCTCAGGCTCTCATTCCTACAGAATTTCTCTGCTGTATGGCACTCCCTCAGTGGATGTCAAAAATTCTGTTTCCACTTCTTCCCCCTCCCTCCAGGGATTCTGGGTGGGGACCTCATACCTTTCACGGACTGCCTGTCGCTCTATCATCTCACGATACAGTTTGACGGCTTCTGCGATTTGTAACTCATCCTTAATTAACTGTTCACATTGCCAGTCTGAGAGTTTCTTTTTCTGCTTACGTCTTGTAACTCCGGATTGTAGCTCCCCCGGCTGGAAGTTTTCCAAAATCCATTTTGGCCTTCTCCCATCTCTCCTCTATTTGTAGTTTCTCCAGCCAATCTGCAGAAATTCCTGAATACTTGGGAGAGCATGATGTGGCTGCCAAGCCTGCTACCATCTCCTCCGGCTCATCTTCTGGGGTTGTCTTTCTCCCCAGAAAAGATTTCTTATCAGCTCCTCTGGAATAGTCCTGGGATGAGATGTCTGCCAGCTGTTCATTATCAGTCTAGTAGGTGAAATACACTTAAAATAAAGCAGAGGCTGACATTCATCCAGAAAAACAAATGGCGTTATTTTTAGATGCGCAGAAAGCATTTGATAATGTGAATTGGGAATTTATCATTACACAATTACAAAAGATGGATTTTGGGGATAGATTTGTAAACATGGTTAAGACTATATATAAAGATCAATTGGCAAAGGTAATAATAAATGGCAAAATGACAGAAAAAGTAGATATCAGAAAAGGAACTAGACAAGGATGTCCGTTATCTCCATTGTTATTTATCTTGATGTTAGGGGTTTTAAATAGAAAAATAAGGCAAGATAAAGAAATGAAAATTAAAAAAGAAGAATACAAGCTACAAGCATTTGCGGATGATTTAGTATTCATTATGGAAAAACCAATGGAAACAAGTTTAAAGTTAATGCAACAAATAGAGGGATATGGAGAGGTAGCAGGATTGAAAATAAATAAAGATAAAACTAAAATTATAGTCAAAAACATGAGAGGAAAAACAAAAGAAGCAACTAATGCAGAGCTTAGATATTCAAATAGTGAAGAAAGTGAGATATCTGGGCATTCAATTAACTTCAAGATGTATTACATTGAAGGAAGATAACTACTACAAATTGAGGAACCAAATTGAAATAGATTTGGAAAAATGGAAAAATGTGCAACTTTCGTTAAAGGGAAGAATAGTGTTAATTAAAATGAATATACTGCCGAGAATTTTGTTCTTCTTTCAAACAATTCCGATAAAATTGGAGAAGAAATATTTTGAGACTTTGAGTAAGATGATGTGGAAATATATATGGCAAGGAAAAAAAGCAAGAATTAATATTAAACTGCTTCAAGACTCTAAGACTAGAGGAGGATTTGGCCTACCAAACTGGGAACTTTATCAGCAAGCAGCGATGTTAACCTGGGTTAAAGAATGGATTTTATTGAGAAATACGAGACTATTGACTTCGGAAGGACATGATTTGCAACTAGGTTGGCATGTTTTCTTATGGTATGGTAAAAATAGGATACATGGATACTTTCAGAGACATTGTGTAAGAAATAGTTTGTTAACGAGACTTCCGGTTGGCTTCGCTGGTAATGGCAGTGATCTCTTTGATCGCCAACCTCTGGATTTTGTTGAACTGCTAAGACAGAGACAATCAGCTGCCGAGCGGTTCGTAATTTCCCCTCTTCAGGCGAAGAAGAGGAGGTGAGTAGCAGGGGCAGAAGTAGAGCTTCCCCAGAATCCCTGGAAGAAACCAGTGGGTTCAAAGGGTTAAGCTCCCTCAGAACTCTGAAGTGCTCCAGATCCGAGGATTTTTTCCTGCTTCGGCAGATTTAATTGCTGCGACCAATGCCGGGACAGATTTTAGCTTATAGAAGAAAATACTGGATTGAACAGAAACAGGAGAACTCTAACTATAAAAGCAAGTAACCAAAATCAATTCCCTGTTATTTTATTTTAAGTTTTGGAGTTGACTTTAAAGTGAAAATGGCAGCTGGTACTTAATGAGCTAATGAGCTGAAAACAAAAGTGTTAGAACTCTCACTGTTTGCTGTGTATTGGTGAAGGATTGCTGGAGACTTTTTAAAACATCGTAACAAGAAGGGGGAGGTGTCAGCCTCCACTCCAATCCTCACATCCTTTTGTACAATTTATATTCAGTAGTTAGATTGCAATGGGTTCTTTGTGTAATGTAAAATAGTTCATGGATGTAAGATGTATTACTATCCTATTCAGGTTAAGAGAAGAGGGCCCTTTAAGAGTGTCGTCTGACATAAGAACAAAGGGGGGGGAGATTTATGGTTTGAAATCAGCAAGAATGTTAGAGCACGGGCTTTCCAACGAAGACTGCATTCCTGAGATGATTAACAGCCAGAGACCAGCGGAAGAAGATTACCACGGGGGGGGGGGGGGCGAGAAGGAGCTGGCATTGGACCAGACCTGCCTGACCTCTGGTGGGGAGGAGGGACTAACGAGGGGATATGGAATGTTAGCCATATTTTGTCTCAGATCCAACTTTACCCAGCTGTAGTCCAGATGTATTTAGTAAAAGTACTTTTCTTCATTTCCAAATGAGGTCAAGGTGTTTTCTTTCCTAAATATAATCAGAGATAGCCTGACAGGAAGAGATATTGAGACTGTTTCTTTAAAAGATTTATAAGATTTATAAGTAATATTAAGTTAAAGAGAAACTTTTTAAGAGATGGCAGCAAAACAATTAAAGACAACTGCAACAAAAACCTCAGGAATATCTACACCGGGAGTTTCTCCAGCAAATACAGCAGATAAAAAAATCACTAAATTTGAAAGACTTTATGAGAGAATCCCTTAATGATGCTATGAATTTGCAAACCTCTCTGATAGAAGAAAAGCTTAAATTAATTACAGAAGAAATGTCAGAGATGAAAAATCAAATGTTAGAAATCCAAATTGGAAATAAACAAGTCAAGGAAGGTTTGGTGTCAGCTGTACAGGGTTTGGCATCAAATGTGATTTTATTAGAGGAGGAAGTAGAAGAAATAAAGAAATTTAATTTAAAATTGGAAAATAAGATGGAGGAAGCTCAAAGTAAAATGGATAAAGTAGATGATGAAATTGTTTTGTTACAATATAGAGACATGGAATTTGCTTTAAGAATTCGGGGCCTAAAAGAGAATAAACAAGAGAATTTGAAGCAAATTTTTTCTGAGGCCTTTGCGGAGATTTTGGCAGTTCATCCAGCAGATGTGGCTTTTCATATTGACAAAATTTATCATGTGAATTCCAGGATAGCAAGACAAAGAAATCTTCCGAGAGACATTGTTATTTATTTCACTACTAGAACAGTGAGAAATGAGATTTTACAAGCCTCCTTTAAAGGAGAAAAGATTCAAGCGGCTGGTCAAGATATCTTAATACTAAAGGAAATTCCTCCAAAAATGCTGAGAGGAAGGAAGGAATTTGCTTTCTTGGTGAATGAACTTAAAAAACATCAGATTGAGTACAGATGGGACATCCCAACTGATATAATAGTTTACTATGAAGGGAAAGCACGTCGTCTTAATACAGTCGGTAAAGCACGAGAGTTTTATGCTTATGTGCTCAAAGCTGGAAGTCCACCATCTCCGGATGGTAGGAGAAAGGAAGGCAAAATTAAAGAAAAAGAAGTGATAGTAATGGAAGAAGACCTTTTACAAGTGTTGGATGTGTCTAAGATGGGATCAGAGATTCCAAAAGAGCCAAGGATGACAAGAGTGGCTGTCAAACGCAAGGAGCAAGAAGAAAAGACCCAACAGGCTCAATCTGCAACTACTAAGATGGAAATAGTGGGAGGAGCAAGGCCCAAAGAAAGATATGATTTGTGGCCGATACTTCAAAAAGTTCCGATTGCTGATAATGGCAATTAAACTTTTATCATGGAATGTTAATGGTTTAAACTCACCACAAAAGAGAAGAAAGATATTTCATTATTTGAAGCAATTTAAAAATGACATTGTATGCTTACAAGAAACACATATTAGAATATTAGATCAGAAATATTTGATAAATTCAAGATTGGGAACACATTTTGTTGCCTCTGCTACAGAAAAAAAGAATGGACTAGTTGTTTATATAAAGAGTAATTTAACTGCAACATTAATAGAGGCGGATAATCAAGGAAGTTATATTGCCATTGAACTTGTATTGGAGGGGAGAAAAAAGATACTTCTAATAGGAGTTTATGCGCCAAATCAACAACAAGAGAAGTTTTATAAGTTTTTACACAAAAGAATAACATTTTAGGATTATAAAACTTATATACTAATGGGTAATTGGAATGGAGTGATGGATATTCAGAAAGATAAAAGAAGTCTTAGAAATATTTCAAGCAGTGTCAAATTACCAAAGGCCTTCTTTGATATGATGGAAGATTTAGAATTGAGAGATGTATGGCAAGAACGTAATAAGGAAGAGAGAGATTTTACTTTTTTTCCCGATAGACATCAATCATGTTCTAGGATCGATTTTATTTTAATTACTAATGATTTGTTTTTCAGAGTGAAAAAGACTAAAATTTGTTCCAGAACTTTGTCTGATCATAGTCCATTTTGGATTGAACTTGATTGAGAAAAGGAGGCCAGGAGGTTGTGGAGGATGAATAAGAATTTTTTTAAATATGAACAAAATGTAAATGAATGTAAAATTCAAATGCAGGAATTTTTTTCTTTGAAATATGGATAAATATTTGTTTAAATATGAACAAAATAAGGGGACACCTATAGAGATAGTTTGGGATGCAAGTAAGACTTATATGAGGGGAATTTTTTTGGATATGAATAAAAATTATAGAAATAGATTGCAGAAAAAGCGAAAGGAATTAGAAGAGGAAATTGAAAGGAAGGAGCAGTTACTGATACGTAATCCAGGAGATAGAAAAATAAAAGAGTCAATAAATATACTAAGAGGTCAATTTAATATGATGATGGCAGATCAGGTGGCAACTAATTTACAATATTTATTATTATTTATTTATTATTTAAATTTCTATACCGCCCTTCTCCCGAAGGACTCAGGGCGGTTCACAGCCAAATAAAATACACAATAATGTTACAATATAAACACAATTAAAATACAATTAAAAAACTTATTCAATTGGGCCGAAATTAAAAATTAGAATAAATAATAAAAACCCAATTAAAACCCATAAATTTAAAAAACTAACCCAGTCCTGCGCAGATGAATAAATGCGTTTTAAGCTCGCGACGAAAGGTTCGGAGGTCCGGAAGTTGACGGAGTCCCGGGGGGAGTTCGTTCCAAAGGGCGGGAGCCCCCACAGAGAAGGCCCTTCCCCTGGGCGTCGCCAGATGACACTGACGCACCGACGGCACCCTGAGGAGTCCCTCTCTGTGAGAGCGCACGGGTCGGTGGGAGGTATTCGGTAGCAGTAGGCGGTCCCGTAAATAGCCCGGCCCTATGCCATGGAGCGCTTTGAAGACGTTCACCAAAACCTTGAAGCGCACCGGAAGGCCACAGGTAGCCAGTGCAGTCTGCGCAGGATAGGTGTCACGGGAGCCACGAGGCTCCTCTATCACCCGCAGCCGCGTTCTGGACTAACTGAAGCCTCGGATGCCCCTCAAGGGGAGCCCCATGTGAGAGCATTGCAGTAATCCAGGCGAGGCGTCACGAGGCGTGAGTGACTGTGCACAAGGCATCCCGGTCTAGAAAGGGGCGCAGCTGGCGCACCAGGCGAACCTGGTGGAAAGCTCTCCTGGAGACGGCCGTCAGGTGGTCTTCAAAAGACAGCCGTTCATCCAGGAGAACGCCCAAGTTGTGCACCCTCTCCATCGGGGCCAATGACTCGCTCCCAACAGTCAGCCGTGGACTCAGCTGACTGTACCGGGATGCCGGCATCCACAGCCACTCCGTCTTGGAGGGATTGAGCTTGAGCCTGTTTCTCCCCATCCAGACCCGTACGGCTTCCAAACACCGGGACAGCACTTCGATAGCTTCATTGGGGTGGCCCGGTGTGGAAAAGTACAGCTGGGTGTCATCAGCGTACAGCTGGTACCTCACACCGAAGCCACTGATGATCTCACCCAGCGGCTTCATATAGATGTTGAACAGAAGGGGCGAGAGAATCGACCCCTGCAGCACCCCACAAGTGAGGCGACGCGGAGTCGACCTCTGCCCCCCCGTCAACACCATCTGCGACCGGTCGGAGAGATAGGAGGAGAACCACCGATAAACGGTGCCTCTCACTCCCAGTCCCTCCAACCGGCGCAGCAGGATACCATGGTCGATGGTATCAAAAGCCGCTGAGAGGTCTAATAGGACCAGGGCAGAGGAACAACCCCTATCCCTGGCCCTCCAGAGATCATCCACCAACGTGACCAAAGCCGTCTCAGTGCTGTAACCGGGCCGGAAGCCGGACTGGAACGGGTCTAGATAGACAGTTTCCTCCAGGTGCAGGGGAAACTGATATGCCACCATACTCTCTACAACCTTCGCCGCGAAGCGAAGGTTGGAGACCGGACGATAATTACCTAAAATAGCCGGGTCCAGGGAAGGCTTCTTGAGGAGGGGCCTCACCACCGCCTCTTTCAAGGCGGCGGGAAAGACTCCCTCCAACAAGGAAGCGCCAGAATCGCCTGGAGCCAGCCTCGTGTCACCTCCTGAGTGGCCAGCACCAGCCAGGAGGCACGGGTCCAGTAAACACGTGGTGGCATTCAGTCTACCCAGCTACCTGTCCATGTCCTCGCGAGCCACAGGGTCAAACTCATCCCAGACAATATCACCAAGACTGCCCTCAGACGCCCCGTCCGAATCGCCACAATTTTGGTCCAGACCGTCCCGAAGCTGAACGATTTTATCGTATAGATAACGTTAAACTCCTCAGCACGTCCCTGCATCGGGTCATCCGCTCCCCTGGTGAAGGAGGGAGCGGGTCGCCCGAAACAGGGCTGCTGGGCGGTTATCTGCCGACGCAATGAGGGAGGAGGCGTAGCAACGCCTTGCTTCCCTCAGTGCCACTAGGTAGGCCCTAGTATAGGATCTAACTAGTGTCCGATCAGCCTCTGAGCGGCTGGACCTCCAAGAACTCTCTAGGCGTCTTCTCTGGCGTTTCATCCCCCTCAGCTCCTCGGAGAACCAAGGAGCCGGTTGGGATCTGCGCCGGGTCAGAGGCCGCAGAGGCACGACACGGTCTAAAGCCCCAGCCGCAGCCCGTTCCCAGGCTGCGGCTAGTTCCTCTGCCGTGCCGTGAGCCAGACCCTCAGGAAGTGGCCCAAGCTCCATCCGGAACCTCTCCGGGTCCATCAGGCGCCTGGGACGGTACCAACGTAATGGTTCCGTCTCCCTGCGGTGTTGGGTAGCGGTCAGAAAGTCTAGGCGAAGGAGCGAGTGATCTGACCATGACAAAGGTTCTGTGACTATATCTCTCAAGTCCAGATCCTTCAACCACCGACCAGAGATGAAAATCAGGTCCAGTGTGCCTCCCCCGATGTGAGTGGGGCCATCCACTACTTGAGTCAGGTCCAGGGCCGTCATGGAAGCCATGAACTCCCGAGCTACTGTCGATGACGAGCCGGCAGATGGCAAGTTAAAGTCCCCCATGACTAAAAGTCTGGGGGTCTCCACTGCCACCCCAGCAAGCACCTCCAGGAGCTCGGGCAGGGCGGCTGTCACGCAGCAAGGAGCCAGGTACGTGACCAGCAAGCCCATCTGACACCTATGACCCCACCTCACAAAGAGGGATTCACACCCGGCAATCTGAGGTACGGTGGTCTCCCTCGGCTCTAGACTCTCTTTAATAACAACCGCCACCCCCCACCTACCCTGGGCCTCGGCTGATGGAATGCACGGAAACCCGGTGGGCACATCTCGACCAGGGCACGCCTTCAGTGCCCAACCAGGTCTCCGTAACGCCTATAATATCCGCGGCACCCCTGAATCAGATCATGTATTAGGGGCCTTGGCCACGGACCGTCGTTGCATAACATCAGGCGAAGGCCCAGGCTCTGAGGGTCTTGACCATCCGAACGGAGAAGGAGGGGATCGCGCGATCGCCTGCAGACATCGAGTGCACTGCCCCCAGAACGTCACGGTCCCCCTTCCGCCATATCTGCCCCTCCCACTTACCGTGCAAATGGAACCACCTCACCAAAAGGAACGCAATCCCCTATAACCTCCGAACCCATTACAGAACCGCCACGAGCATGTGCAAGGACTGGCTCCCACCCGCGGGCTACTCCCAATACCCGCCCTAACCTCCCACCCTCCCACGGGTTCTCTCCCACCACGAATCCCTCCCTCCCAACCCTTAAAATCCCATTAAAACTCCCTTAAAAATCTCTTAAAACAGCTAATTAAAAGCCCTAAGCCTCCTATTTTTAGCATGCCACCTCTCGGGGCTCCAAAGCCTGTCCTCAAGGTGGGCCCTCGATAGTATGGAGGGCCAAACCCGCGAGAGAGGGGAATCTCGCAGGGCAAGAAGGTCAGCCGCCGTAAACGTTCGCATCACCAAGAAAGTCCGGCAGGAGGCCCATCCTGGGCCGGTCAAGATGGTAACAGATGACACAGTGACCACAACCAGTCTGTCAGTCAGTCCTGATGGGAAGCAGTCAATAGTGATCCTCGTGGGGTAGAAAACAAAACCACTCATTCAGTCAGTTCACCACCCCCTATAAATAGTCAGGGGTGGACTAAGGAAGAAGGAGGGGGGGACGGACCGATGGTAGAGATGTTAAACAGGCCGTCCGCCACCTTGAAGCGCCGAGGCAGGCCGCCGCCACCGGCCACCTCCGCCCGGCCGTCGCCGCCGAAAGCGTCCCATCACCGCCGCATGAAGCCACCGACATCCCCCCCATCTAGGAAGGGACGCCAGTCACTCCACCGACGCCAGCGCCAGACGAAGAAGCCAGGCCGCCACCGCCGCCAGAAAGCCAACAAGGCCGACGGGGGCCCAGTAGGCCCTCCAGATCTCCACTGGGCGCAACTCCTCCGGGGCTCCTCCCCTCGCCCCCGAAGTCGCCCGTCATCCATCTTCCTCCACAACTGAAGCCTCCTCCATCAGGGCGGGGATCTAAGGGGGCCCAAGGTGTCAGAGGCCCCCGCCGCTGCCACCGTCGCCGCCGCCACCAGAACGCCAAAAAGGGCCGGCGGCAGCCTGGCAAGCCGCAGGCCGCCCAGTAAGCCGCCCGGCTAGCTTCCAGGGCCGCCACTGCTTCCTCCCACGGGCGGGGTCCAAGGGGGCCTTGAACATCAGAGACCCCCTGTCGCCGTCGCTGCCGCTGTCGCCGCCGCTGCCGCCAGACCGCCAAAAAGGCCGGCGGCAAGCCGCGGCCGCCCGGCAAGCCGGCAAGCCGCCCGGCAAGCCGCCAGGATCACCGCTGCAGCAGGACGCTCCGGGGCTCCTCCCAACGCCCCCCGAAGTCGTCCTGCGCCAAGTCACCCCTCCTCCGGGTGACTGGATGTTCTTCCATCAGGGCGGGGGCCCAAGATGTCACCAAGGCCCCCCCCAGAACCGGACAAGGCCCGAAAAGGCCCACCGCCGCTCCCCCGATCAGCAGGGCGGCGCCATCTTGGACATGCTCAGTAAATATGCAAATTATGTAAATTATGCAAAGCATAATTTGTTTAATAATGCTAATAAGCCTGGAAGGTGTTTAGCATATTTGTTAAGGAAGAAACAGAAACAACGTATAATTGATAAAATAGAATATAGAGGTAAGGAAGTATATCAGCAAAACTTGATTAAAAAAGCCTTTTTAGAATATTATACTAAGTTATATGCCAGAGATGTGATTAATGATAAAGATATAGATAGATATTTGCAAGACCAAGGTATTTTTGAAATTTCAGTAGAACAAAGGGAAGAGTTGAATCAATTAATCACTTCAGAGGAAATAGTGTTTGCAATTAAGCAGCTTAAAGTGAACAAAGCACCAGGTACAGATGGCTTAACAATTACTTATTATAAAAATTTACAAAATGAGATGATTGAACCACTTAAGGAGTTATTTAATAGAATACAAATGGGAGGAATAGAATAGAATAGAATATTTTAATTTGTATACCGCCCTTTTCCTGAAGGACTCAGGGCGGTGAACAGGCAGATAAAATACAAACATACACAATAGTAAAAACAACCCTTAAAAAACTGATTCAAATTTGCCCAAATATTAAAATAACTTACACCCCCATAAAATTACAAAAGTTTAAGTTTTAAAAACCCATCAAAAGTCAATTAAAATTTAGATAAAAAATCAAGCTAGTCCAGCCATATGAAATAAATAGGTTTTAAGTTCGCGGCGAAAGGTCCTAAGGTCTGGTAGTTGTCGAAGTCCGAGGGGAAGTTCGTTCCACAGGGTCGGAGCCCCCACATAGAAGGCCCTCCCCCTGGGGGCCGCCAGTCGACACTGTTTGGCTGACGGCACCCCGAGGAGTCCCTCTCTGTGGGAGCGCACCGGGCGATGGGAGATCGAGGCCAGCAGTAGACGGTCCCGTAAATAACCTGGTCCTAAGCCATGGAGTGCTTTAAAGGTGGTAACCAATACCTTGAAGCGCACCCGGAAAACAGTGCAGTCTGCGCAGGATAGGTGTTGTGGAGCTCAACCGCTCACAATGCAGCCTGATTGACTAGCTGAAGTCTCCAGGTGCTCTTCAAGGGGAGCCCCATGTAGAGAGCATTGCAGTAGTCCAGGCGAGAGGTAACGAGAGCATGAGTGACCGTGCATAAGGCATCCCGGTCCAGGAAGGGCCGCAACTGGCGGATCAGGCGAACCTGATAAAAAGCTCTCTTGGAGACGGTCGCCAAATGATCTTCAAAGGACAACCGATCATCCAGGAGCACGCCCAAGTTGCGTACCTTCTCCATCGGGGCCAATGACTCACCCCCGACAGACAGCCGCATCTGCAGCTGACTGTACCGAGATGCCGGCATCCACAGCCACTCCGTCTTGGAGGGATTAAGTTTGAGCCTGTTCCTCCCCATCCAGACCCGTACGGCTTCCAGACACCGGGACAGCACTTCGACAGCTTCACTGGGGTGGCCCGGGGTGGAAAAGTACAGCTGAGTGTCATCAGCATACAGTTGGTATCTCACCCCAAAGCCACTGATGATCTCACCCAGCGGCTTCATATAGATGTTGAACAGGAGGGGTGAGAGAATCGACCCCTGCGGCACCCCACACATGAGGCACCTTGGAGTCGATCTCTGCCCCCCTGTCAACACCGTCTGCGTCCGGTCAGAGAGGTAGGAGGAGAACCACCGATAAACGGTGCCTCCCACTCCCAACCCCTCCAACCGGCGCAGCAGGATACCATGGCCGATGGTATCAAAAGCTGCTGAGAGGTCTAATAGGACCAGGGCAGAGGAGTAACCCTTGTCCCTGGCCCTCCAGAGATCATCCACCAGTGCGACCAAAGCTGTCTCCGTACTGTATCCAGGCCGGAAGCCGGACTGGAACGGGTCTAGATAGACAGCTTCATCCAGGTGCTGGGGTAGCTGACATGCCACCACACTCTCTACAACCTTTGCCGTGAAGCGAAGATTGGAGACTTCCCTAAAACAGCTGGGTCCAGGGAAGGCTTCTTGAGGAGAGGTCTCACCACCGCCTCTTTCAAGGCAGCAGGAAGGATTCCCTCCCGCAATGAAGCATTTGTAATCCCCCGGAGCCAGCCTTGTGTCACCTCCTGAGTAGCCAGTACTAACCAGGAGGGGCACGGATCCAGTAAACATGTAGTGGCATTCAGCCTACCCAGCAACCTGTCCATTTCCTCGGGAGTCACAGGATCAAAGTCATCCCAAACCACCTCAACAAGATGGGTCTCGGAACCCTCGCCTGGATCTACCCAATTTTGATCCAATCCGTCCCGAAGCTGAACGATTTTATCGTATAGATAACCGTTAAATTCCTCGGCACGCCCTTGTAGGGGGTCCTCCCGCCCCTCCTGATAAAGGAGAGAGCGGGTAACCCGAAACAAGGCGGCCGGGCGGTTATCTGCCGACGCAATGAGGGAGGAAACGTAGGAACGCTTCGCATCCCTCAGTGCCACTAGGTAGGTCCTACTATAGGACCTAACTAGTGTCCGGTCAGCCTCAGAACGGCTGGATCTCCAGATACTCTCTAGGCGTCTTCTCCGGCGCTTCATCTCCCTCAGCTCCTCGGAGAACCAAGGAGCTGGTTGAGACCGATGCCGGGTCAGAGGCCGCAAAGGCACGACACGGTCCAAAGCTCCGGCTGCGGTCTGTTCCCAGGCCGCAACTAGTTCTTCAGTCGTGTCATGGGCCAGGTGCTCGGGAAACGGCCCAAGCTCCGTCAGGAACCTCTCCGGGTCCATCAGGCACCTGGGACGGAACCAACGCATTGGTTCCGTCTCCCTGCGGTGGTGGGTAGCGGTCAGAAAGTCTAGACGAAGGAGAAAATGATCTGACCATGACAGAGGTTCAACAACTAAATCATTTAAAACCAGATCATTCAACCACTGGCCAGAGATAAAAATCAAGTCTAGGGTGCCTCCCCCGACGTGGGTAGGGCCGTCGATTAGTTGACTCAGGTCCATGGCCGTCATGGAAGCCATGAACTCCTGAGCTGCCAAGGAAGCTGTGCCGGCTGATGGCAAATTGAAATCCCCCATGACCAACAGTCTAGGGGTTTCAACTGCCAACCCGGCCAGCAACTCCAACAGCTCAGGCAGGGCTGTTGTCACGCAGCAAGGAGCCAGGTACGTGATCAACAAGCCCACCTGAGTCCTACGACCCCACTTCACGTAGAGGGTTTCACACCCAGCTATCTGAGGCACAGTGGTCTCCCTCGGCTCAAGACTCTCCTTAATAATAACCGCCACCCCGACACCCCTACCCTGGGCCCTCGGCTGATGGAATGCTCGGAAACCTGGTGGGCACATCTCCACTAGGGGGGCCCCCCCTTCGGTGCCCAACCAGGTCTCCGTAATGCCCATCACGTCCGCGGTCCCTTCCTGAATAAGGTCTGCGATCAGGGGGGCTTTATTAACCGCGGACCTGGCATTACATAACATCAGCCAAAGGCCCAAGTCCCGAGCACTCTGGCCACTCAGGTCACGGGAAAATCCTGGAGGGCCGGAGCTCGCAATCGCTCGTAAACAGTGAGGGCGAGCCCCCGAAACCTGATGTGGCCCTCCCCTTCTGTCATATCTGCCTCTCCCACTTACCGTAGTAATAGCTCGACCCTGACAAACTGGAACGACACCCCTCTCCAGAACCCTAGGACCTATTAAGTTACCACCGCGAACACATGGTGGACCTTTCTCCCTCCCTGACGGGTTCCCCCACCCACCCAACCACCCCCCCGAACCAAACCCGTCAATTTCCCTCCCCCCCTTAAAATTCCCCTTAAAACTCCCCCGTAAAAAACGATTAAAACAGTTCATTAAAAATCCCCTAAGCCTCCTAGATTTTGCATGCCAACTCTCGGGGTTCCAAAACCCGTCCTCAAGATGTGCCCTCGATAGTGTGGAGGGCCAGACCTGCGAGAGAGGGGAATCTCGCAGGGCAAGAAGGTCCGCGGTTGAAAATCTCCACATAACAAAAAGTACAGAACGGTTAGCTGTCCATCCAAGCCGGTCAAGATGTCACTGCAGCAGAACTCGGCTCCCACTCCTCCGAGCCAATCCATTCGGTCTTATTAACAGTCAATATATACCTTGATGTAAAAAATGAATATGGGCCAAGGACTCCATACCCGGTAACTCCAGCTCTACAGGCCTAATGAGGACCACGGCCAACCAGAATAAACCCCTCAGGTGAAGACTGCCACGTCACCGACGGCCGAAACTCCAGCCGCCGCCGCCGCCACCATCTTGGGCCATTCCAGGTCGTACTGCAGAGGGTCTGCAAGAGGGCCAGCCGCACCTCCAACTCCCCCTTCAGCAGGTCGGACCCTCCCGATGACTCATCCGACCCTCTGGCTCTCTGACGTCCAAACTTCTCCTCTCCGGCGTTGATGGAGAAAAAACCCTCCGGCGCTGATGGAAAAGTTCTCAGCCCCCTGGGGGGGGCATCACTGCCACCGCTGCCAAGCCCAGAGGTCCTGCTGCGACCGCTGCGGCCGCCACCCCAACAACCTATAATGTTAGAAACATGGGAAAAAATTGGGTGAGGAATGTTAAATTTACATAAGCACAAAATCTAAGAGAAAATTTTTATAAAATGTTTTATAGGTGGCATTTAGATCCGAAAAAATTGTCGTGTATGTGAAAGCAAAATGTTGGAGATGTGATTGTGAGGATGCTACTAATTATCATATATGGTGGACCTGTAAAAAAGTTAAAGCTTTTTGGATTAAAATATGGTGGATCATGCAGAACATCTTGAAAAAGATGATTAAGTTTACTCCACAGTTCTTCTTATTAGGAATAATTTCAGACTGTACAGTTATAGAGACCAAACTGATTTTGAACTTAATAACTGCTGCAAGACTATTGATTGCACAATATTGGAAGAAAGAAGACTTACCTACAATTGGAGAATGGACTAGTAAAGTATCCAATTTAGCAGAAATGGCAAAAATTTCTGCCTACTTGAAAGATTATACACAAGAAAAATATATTTTGGAATGGAGAAAGTGGATCGATTATATTCAAAATAAGTATCAGATTAAAAAATACCAATTAGTTTTTGAGTGAAGTTAGGATTTGTTTTCTATTAGTAATTTTAAGAAAGAAGGGAATTGATAGTGTGAAGGTGTGAAATGACTGAGGATTATGTTTTATGTTATATTTTAGATATTGTTTGTTAGATATTATACCCTGTATTCTGTTCTGGGAAGTCTCGGGGCGGGGAGGTGGGAGGGGAAATGGGAGGTGGGGAAGGGGAAAGATTATAAATTGATTGATTGCCATTGTACAGGAATAATTGTAGAACTAAATTAGTTGGAATGTGTAAAGTTGGGGCTGCTCAGCAACCACTCCAGAAGGGAAGGGTAAGGAGAGAAGAGTAGAAAGAAGGAAAAAGTAGGTACGTAGGTAAGCAGGAAAGAAGGGAGGGGGAAGAAAGGATAGGAGGAGGAGAAGGAGGGGAAGACAGAGGTTAGAAAGGATGGAAGTGAGAAGTGAGAAGGAGGAGAGGAAGTAGGAAAGCAAGGAGGAGGAAGGATGGGGAAAGTAGAAGAAGGTAGAGAAGGGTAGAAAGGACTAAGGAAGGGAGTGGCGGCTGAGCAGGCCCGATTGAGCATAATTTGGGTATAGGATCCGTTGTTGGATAAGTGATTGTACTGTACACTGGTCAAATTGTTGGAATTATTATGGAAAATAAAAACTTTTTTGATTAAAAAAAAGAAATGGCTTGTTAACAATATGGGAGAGAGTGAAAGAAAAACACTACATGGAAATACCAATGTGGCTTTCAACAATAGAAGTGTTGACACATCCGAATATTATTAATATGAATAATATTGTATGTTATAAAGACATTTTAAGAAGATTGGAGTTGCTCGGATACCAAACAAGGGAAATAATATACAACAAGGAAGAAAGAAGAGAGATAAAGGTAAGATAAAGGAGGTGAAGGAGAGAGAGGGATGGAAGGAAGGGGAAGGAGAGGAAGATAAGTTAGGGGATAAGAGTAGGAGAGAAGGTGAGAAAGGAGGGAAAGGAGGGAAAGAGAAGAGAGAGTTGAAACAGGAGCAAGAATTAGAAAAACAAGGGATTGAGACTGATTGGTACACAAGATTGCAAATATAATCAAGATAAGATAAAGACTTGAAACAATACGGTTTTAATTTGGGGGAATCAGAGTTGGATCAGATACTGACTGGAAAGGATGAAAAAAATGATTAAAAATTGTATAATTATTTATTGCAAGCTAGACTAGAAGATGAAGAAGTAAAAGAAACAATGATAACCTGGGCGAAAAATTTTGGTTATGCAATAGTATTAGAGAAATGGCAACAACTATGGGAAAGGAATTATAAATTGACAATGGCATATAAGGAAAACCTATATAAAATGTTTTATAGATGGCACATGCCACCAGAAAGACTAGCAAAAATGTTTAAAGATAAATCAGCTAAATGTTGGAAATGTTCGAATTTGCCGAGGTCATATTATCATATGTGGTGGACATGTATAGAAGTAAAAAAATATTGGTTTAGAATACAGACATGGTTAAAGGAAATGCTACATAAATCCATAGATTTAAAGCCAGAAATTTTCTTATTGGGTATTTTGCCAGAAAGATACTGCAAAGAAGAAATATATTTAATTATCCATGTGATAACAGCAGCAAGACTTGTATTTGCGCAAAATTGGAAGTTAGAGAGAATCCCATCAGGTGAAGTAATAAAAAAGATCTTAAATTGTGCGGAAATGAATAGATTAATTTTAAGAATAAAAGATAAAGAGGAATCGGTGTATTTCAAGACATGGGAAAGATTTTATGTATGGTTAGAAAGAGACAGAAATAAAAGTCAATAAATAGATAAACAATGTTAGTAAATGGAAAAGAAATGAGAAAAATGGTAATGAAGAAACAGAAACTCAGATATCGCCAAAATAGATGGAAAAAGGGAAGGAGGGATGAAGAAGAGAAGATTATAGATATAAATGTACAACCATGAAGTGATGGATTGGGTAAAATAGAAAAGAAATCGAAAAGAAAGTATATATTATCAGGAGATTGGAGTTGCTTGGATACCAAACAAGGGAAATAATATACAACGAAGAAGAAAGAAGAGAGGAATAAAGGGTAAGAAAGAGGAGGTGAAGGAGAGAGAGGGATGGAAGGAAGGAGAAGGAGAGGAAGATAAGTTAGGGGATAAGAGTAGGAGAGAAGGTGAGAAAGGAGGGAAAGAGAAGAGGAGTGGGGGAGAGGAAAGGGAAGTAGGTATGAGAAAGGAGAGAAGGAGGAGGAGGAAGAAGGTAGGAAAGGAGAAGGAGGGAGGGAAAAGAGAAGAAGGTTTGTTGTAAAACAAAGGGAAAGAAAGGGTAGAAGAGCAACTCCAAAGGTAATTAAAAAGTTTTATTTTTGTGCTTTCTTTAGACAGAATATGTATGATTATCTATGAATAAGAAAATGTACATTTATAATACGTGTGTAAGAAAAATAAAAAATAAAAAACTTAAACAAAACAAATTGAAGATTAAATCTTAAATAATAATAATCCCCTAGTGAAGCACTACCTTGACCTGGTTGTATGGGCTTGTGTGCTCTGAGGAAGATGAAAGCTATGCCAGAGGTTCAACCATACTAGACAGGTCTCATCAGAGGAGCCAGACAAAGAGTGTCTCTTCCATAAAAAATATGGTTAGATGCAGTGGTGGGATTCAAATAATTTAACAATCGGTTCTCTGCCCTAACGATTTCTTCCAACCACCAGTTCACCAAACTGCTCAGAAAGTTAACAACCGGTTCTCCCGAAGTGGTGCGAACTGGCTGAATCCCATCACTGGTTAGATGTAAATTTCAGAAAGCCATACTGATTCAGATGTTGTCTGGGTTAACAAGGCCCATCCATTCCTGGATATCTGGTGAAAAATGGGTTGCAAGATGAAGGACTGTAGGATGACCAACCAAGGTCAGCAGCTGCAGAAGAAAAGTGTTTACACATTGCAAATAAAGTGATTGAAAACAAAGAAATAATGATCTGTTATTACAGATCAAGTCCAAAAAGAAGAGAATATTTGAAACAAATGCACCAGTTCTGGAAAGAACAACATGAAGAATCAGAAATAACAGAACAGAGGCTAGCAAACCAACACTGATTTGTAATTCAAAATAAAGTATTCACAGAAACAGAATTGGAAGAATTTCAAACACTTACCCAAGGCAAAGAAATTAAAGCCTTGCCAGAAGTAACTCAGAGTATAGAGGCAAACCAGGGGGAGTTGACAGTAGAGGAATTCAGCAGAGGGCAGGAACAAAGCCTTCAATTTAGCAATGCCCTCACAGCCACATCCAGCCCACCAGAGTTCACCATGCCAGGAGAGGAATGAGACCCATTGTCCCACAGAGCCCACTGCTGCTTGAGTGGGGAGGGTTTGTGCCAGCCGGCCTGCCGGCAGGGAGGACAGAGGCAAAGCTGCGGATGGGGGATCATGGCTGCTCAGATGACTCCTGCCCCCACCGCCACTAGCAGCTTGGGTGCCTGGCTCTATCTGAGCTGAAGAAACTGGAGGTGCAGCTGTGGGATTGCCCCCAAAGATCATTTCCAAGTGCCCCACTTGCATGCAGGCAGGCTCCATGGGACAATGGGATCTCATTCCTCCCCTGGCACAGCAAACTCTGGCAGGCTGGACGTGAGTGTGAAGGCTTCATTCAGTTGAAGGCTTTGTTCATTCCCTCAAACAGTAAGGCCGGCAGATGCGAAGCCCTCTTGCCCAGTTCAAAGGTCCTCCAGCAGCTGCGCTTGCAACTGGTTTGCAACAGCTGAGTTGCTTATCCTTCCTCCTCTTCCTCCTCCTCCTGCTATGTCTGCTTCTGCCTCCTCCCCCACTTCCTGGTCCTGCTTCCTCTTCCTCCTGCTACCTCTTCTTTTTCCTCCTCCTCTTCTTCCCCACTTTCTTCCTATCCCTCTCTCCGCACCCCAACTAGGCTCACGTTCCCTTTGCTCACCTCTCCAAGTGTGCAAGAAAAGCATGCAGCAGCCCAACTTGAAACCAGGGGTTTTCCCAAAGTTTTGTTGGAGGGGGACCCTCCCAAGGTATGTGTATGTGTGGATGTCTTTTTCTCGGAATGCAAATAGGGGCAGGGAGAAGCTACTTTTCACTTTAATCGCTGCATCTCCAAAGGAATCCCTCTCGTTTTCACTTTTTCCAAAACTGCTGGGTTCTATTGGACTGGAGTTCTTTTGCTTTTGTTTTGATGCTCGAGGATACCTCGTATGTTTTGGAACATCCTGCCTATTTTTCATGGTTTGGTTTGATGTGTGTGTGTGTGTGTGTGTACTTAGGTTTTCACTGCTTACTCCAAACCTTTTTGCAAGTTGAGGCGACTGAATGCTTCAGATTTGTTTGCAAAGAGGGATTGTGCTATACCAGCGGTTCTCAACCTGTGGGTCGCGACCCCGTTGGGGGTCGAATCCTAAGACCATCAGAAATATGGGAAGTATACTTGCGAGTCGAACAATCATGCTCCAATGGTTGACTCCACAAGCCAGCTGCAGGCTCTTCAAATCGCTAGCCGAATTCAGCTTCAGGCACGATGAATTAAAAAAGAGAGAAATCTGATGTCTCCCTCTCAAGCCAGCTGCAATCACTCCCAATCGGTAGCCTAATCTGGCTTCAGGCGTGATAAATTTAATAGGGGAGGAGTCTCCACTTTGATGCCTCAGTCCTCAAGGCAATCGCAAGCAGTTCAGATCGCTAGCCAATACAGCTTCAGACACGATAAATTCAAAAAAACCAGTTTGCCACTTTCCCCCCCCTTCTGTGGCTGCTGAGGCACGCTGAGATCGATTGGGGTGGCCACATCGTGGGGAATTGTATTAAAGGGGTCGCAGCACTATAAAGGTGGAGAACCACCTTGCTATACCAAGTTGGTTTGGTCTTCTTTTTTTAAAAAAATTGTTTTCTCAGCACTTCCTCCTGCTATCTCCTCTTCCTCCTTCTCTTTTTCTCACTTACTTCCTCTCCCCCTTTTGGCACCCCAACAAGGCTCATGCTTTATAGCAGTCTATCCCAACCTGGTGCTTTGTCTCAGTAAATTCCAGGTAACAGTTGTGGAATTTGGAAGCATGAATAGACAGGCAAGATAAAAACAAAAATGATTAATTGAATAATCTTAGACAAAAAAGACAATAAAGGTAAAGGTACCACTCGCACATATGTGCTAGTCATTCCCAACCCTAGGGGGCGGTGCTCATCTCCATTTCAAAGCCGAAGAGCCAGCGCTTTCCAAAGACATCTCCGTGGTCAAGTGGCCTGCAAACACCAAAGGTGCACGGAACACTGTTACCTTCCCACCAAAGGTGGTCTCTATATTTCTACCTGCATTTTTTACGTGCTTTCGAACTGCTAGGTTGGCAGAAGCTGGGACAAATAACGGGAGCTCACCCTGTTACGTGGCACTAGGGATTTGAACCGCTGAATTGCCAACCTTTTGATCGACAAGCTCAGCGTTTTAGCCACTGAGCCACCGCGTCCCTTAAAAACAACAATAATAGTTCTTAGTTAAAAGAATGTTTTAAATAAAAATTATATAGAAAAAAGATAGTATCTTACATGCTTCTTGTTTCTGGAACCTGTCTTCTCTTCAGAGGAACCACAAATATTTTCTTCTGATGGCATGGCATGATTACCTTCTTAGGATCTTGTTACTAAGGTTCTTCTTTGAAGATTTTTATATTTTTTGTTATATATAATACACACACACACAGTATATATTATTTTAATAAAGTACTTTTATTGCTTACATTTTCTTATCAACTCTCAGAAAAAAATTGGTAGACTGTCATTTTTTTTAGCATATCTAGCTTGAGTTTTGCTGGGAAGTAGAAATTAATTGGATAGTTGACTAATGAGAAAATAGAAAATATGCAGTTACTTTGAGAATGAAAGTCTAAGACAGGGTTTCTCAACCTTGACAATTTTTAAGATTTTTAGACTTCATGGCATCATGGCATCCGGCCCTCTCAATTCCTGGCAGATAGACGGGGTGGAAATGAAGGTAGTGACAGATTTTATTTTCCTGGGCTCCAAGATCACTGCAGATGGGGACTGCAGCCAAGAAATTAAAAGATGCTTGCTCCTGGGGAGGAAAGCTATGGCAAATCTAGACAGCGTACTAAAAAGCAGAGACATCACCCTGCCAACAAAAGTGCGTATAGTCAAGGCTATGGTTTTCCCAGTTGCAATATATGGCTGTAAAAGTTGGACCATAAGAAAGTCAAAAGTGGCGTTCCCCAAGGTAGTGTTCTTGGTCCAACGCTCTTCATACTATACATAAATGATCTCTGTGACCTCATCTCAAGTTATTGTGTTCTCTTTGCTGACGATGTCAAACTATAAAATACCACTAACAATACTTCTACCCTTCAAGAAGACCTCGACTTAGTTTCTGATTGGTCTAAAACTTGGCAACTCCAAATCTCTACCAGCAAATGTTCAGTCTTACATATTGGAAAAAAGAATCCTATCAACAAGTACAAACTTGATGGTCATTACCTTACTGACGACCCTCACCCTGTCAAAGATCTTGGAGTTCTCATATCAAATGACCTAAATGCCAAAGCCCACTGCAACTACATAGCAAAAAAGGCTCTAAAAGTAGTTAACCTAATTTTACGCAGCTTCTTTTCCAAAAACTCTACACTACTAACTAGAGCATATAAAACATTTGCCAGACCTATTCTTGAATACTGCTCATCAGTCTGGAACCCACACCACATCTCTGACATAAATGCAATAGAACACGTCCAGAAATATTTTACTAGAAGAGTTCTTCACTCCTCCGAAAACAACAAAATATCTTATGCCACTAGGCTTGAAATCCTGGGATTAGAAAATTTACAATTACGTTGACTTCAACATGACCTGTGTTTAACACACAAAATCATCTATTGCAATATCCTTCCTGTAAATGACTACTTCAGCTTCAATCGCAATATTACAAGAGCAAAAAATAGATTCAAGCTTAATGTCAACTGCTTCAAACTTGATTGCAGAAAATATGACTTCTGCAACAGAGTTGTTAATGCTTGGAACTCATTACCTGACTCCATAGTCTCTACAAAAAATCCCAAAATCTTCAACCAAAAACTGTCTACTATTGACCTCACCCCATTCCTAAGAGGACTATAAGGAGCGTGCATAAGAGCACAAAGTGCCTACCGTTCCTGTCCTATTGTTCTCTTTATTATATCTAATTAATATAGCTATGCATATCCTTTACATACATACATATATATATATATATATATATATATATATATATATATATATATATATATATATATATTTATTTCATGATATGTTTTTCTTTTTTACTATGACGATGTTTATGTATACTGTTGTGACAAAAATTAAATAAAAAAAAAAAGCCTGAGCACCAAAGAATTGAGGCTTTTGAACTCTGTGCTGGAGAAGACTCCCTTGGACTGCAAGGCAATCAAACCGATCAGTTCTAGAGGAGATCAACCCTGACTGCTCTTTAAAAGGCCAGATCCTGAAGATGAAACTAAAATACTTTGGCCACCTAATGAGAAGGAAGGACTCGCTGGAGAAGAGCCTAATGCTGGGAAAGATTGAGGGCAAAAGAAGAAGGGGACGACAGAGAATGAGGTGGCTGGATGGAGTCACTGAAGCAGTAGGCGTGAACTTAATGTACTCCAGAGCAGGGGTCACCAATCTTTTGGACCTCGGGGACCACTAAATTCATAACTTTAAATCCCATGGACCACTAATATGAACTGCCTAATGACTGGCTGGGTGGGCGTGGCCAACTCAATGTCACTCACATCGAGGAGTGCCTTGTTAGCCTCTATTCGCCCCTCCCCTCCCCACCCGGGCTACTTAGGGCCCCAACAGGAAGCATGAGTTGGAGCTAAGAGAAGGCAAAATCACTCAGTTCAAATTGGATCTGACTGAGAAGGAGGCTTCAGTAGAAACACCTCACTGAGGACTATGAGCATAGGCTTTCCAAGCAGAGGGAAGACCTGCGGGAGTGCAAAGCCAGGTACAGGAGCCTGGAGGCTCAGTGGGCTGAGATGGTCAGCCAGTTCCAGGCCATGATGCAGTCCCACTGGAACAAGGCCCTCTGGCTCTTTGCCACCAGTGGAACTTCCCTCCAACCTTTACCCAAAGCCCCACACCAGGAGTCTGAAGCAGACCCCAAGTTGGAATTTCTGCCCCTTCTGACCCACACAAAAAGACCCCGAAGGGGGAGACTCTCTGCAGCAACACAAACATTCATTGCACGTATCTGGCCCAGGGGGCGTAGTTTGAGGACCCCTGATTTAGTGCAATATAAAAAATGCAAATAATTTTTCTGTGGACCACCAACATTTTCTCGTGAACCACCAGTGGTCCATGGACCACCGGTTGGTGACCGTTGCTCCAGAGGATGGTAGAGGACAGGAAGGCTTGGAGGAACATTGTCCATGGGGTCGCGATGGGTCGGACACGACTTCGCAACTAACAACAAACTTCCAGAATTAGTCAGTCAGCTAAGGCCGTGATGGAGAACCTATGGCACGCATGCCGAAAGTGGCACGCAAAGCCATTTCGCCTGGCACGCGCAGCGTCGCCCATTCCTCTTCCGGGTTTCTGGTGCTCGCATGCGCATTGGCCAGCTAGTTTTCTGATTACTGGTGCACATGTGCATGCAACAATCAGCTGTGTGCGGCAGTGCCGGAAACCGGAAGATCAGTGGCCAGCTGCTTGTTGCGCCAGTAAACAAAAGACTAGCTGGCCGCTGCACATGTGTGTCCCGGGACATCCATTCCTCCTTGCCAGCCAGGAGCGCTCCCGCAGTTACTATCCTGCACCCATCCGTCCGTCTGCCTGCCGAAAAATAAATTCGGCAAATAAGCACCTCGGTCCCGATCTCTCCCGAGTATTGTTCAGGCTTGAACGCATGTTACTTTACAGGCGCCCCTACTTTCAGCAACCCCATCCAAGCACTGGTGAGTGGGTAGGGGGTTCTGCAGAGTTGAGGGTTAACTTTTCAGCACCCTCCCCATCCCGAGATTCAAACCTAACTGGCTTCTCCACGTCCCAAGGACACACACACACACACACACACACACACACACACACACACACACACACACACGCTGCGCTCAGCAGCCACTTCTACCAGGGAAGGGGCAGAAGGGCGGTGTTTCTCCTTTTCTATGCCCTGAAATCTTTCTGAATCTTTCAGGAGAGATTGGGACTGGGATGCTTATTTGCCAAATTGATTTTTTGGAAGGAAAAGAGAGAGGGGGGTGGGGGTGGGGAGGAAGGGAGAGAGAGAGATTCAAATTCTTCAATATGTTTTAGAACGGAGAAACTCTGGCTGCCCTTCTGCTCCTTCCCCAGCATTATCTCATGGACACAACTACGAAACCCATCCGGAGTTGAGAGGGGACTTCGAGACAGGGATGCAATCGTCACCCTGCATCCTCCTTGACTTGCAAAAGATGGCTCGGGTGGGGCGCAAGAAGGCGAAGCCGGTAGAAGTGGCTGCTGAGCGCAGCGTGTGTGTGTGTGTGTGTCCTCAGGACATGGAGAAGCCAGTTAGGTTTGGATCGCGGGATGGGGAGGGTGCTGAAAAGTTAACCCTCGACTCTTCAGAACCCCCTACCCACCCACTAGTGCTTGGATGGGGTTGCTGAAAGTAGAGGCGCCTGTAAAGTAACGTGCATTCATGTCGTCTGAACGATACTCAGGAGAGATCGGGACCGAGGTACTTATTTGCTGAATTGATTTTTCGGAAGGAAAAGAGAGGTGGGTGGGAGGAAAGAGAGAGAGAGAGAGAAAGAGTAGGATTGGGGCCATTCGTGCTGGTAAAGGTTGGTGGTACCCTCTCCTCCTGGGGCAGCTCGCCGCCCCGCCAACAGCTTCTCCTTCTCCTGGCTGCTCGAGGAGCAGCCTCTACCTCTTAGTCAGCACGAATGGCCTGCCGCCTCAGCCTTCCACGGGGAAGCAGGCCGGGGCTTCCCTCCCTCCCCCCAGAGTTCTGGAGCTAGGCCAGAAGCCCACTTGGGTGGGGAGACAGGGAAGCCCCGGCTTGCCCATCCTTACCGCCATCCCCTTGCATCTGATTAATCTGCTGCTTTCGGAAATTTGCTTTTTTTCCAATGCCAAGACTTGGATCCAGAGGACTGCAGACTGCCTCTGAGCACATGCAGAGTGGAAGAGTCCAGTACTCTTCAGGCCTGAATGTGGAAAAAGTCACCCCAAAGCAAGGGCTGAGTGACAGGAAGAAGCTGCTGCCGGCTCCGGACTTGGCGGTCCACAGGCTTAGCCCGAGCTTTACAAGCCTCTGCAGTAACTGCGCAGCCTCGCCAGTTCATCAGAAAGCCCATCGTTGGGCTAAACAGCCCTCTTCGCAATAACAATGTTCTGGGGGGGAGGAGTGCATGTGCCGGGTGGCGCATGCGCAATGCAGGGCGCATGCGCGGGAAAGGGGGTCGTGTGTGCATGCGCAGGGGGGTCGCATTGCATTATGGGTGCTGGCATGCGTGCACGCTATTATGCAGGCACACACACACTTCCTGCACGCAACGAGAAAAAGGTTCGCCATCACTGAACTAAGGCATAAATAGAAAGATTTTACACAGAAGGAAAGAACAGAGTTCCCCTGTAACTCTTTCTGTGACAAATATCTTCCAGGTTATTAATATACCGTATGCCTCCAGATATGTTAAACTTTAAGTATTCTTTTCTCCCATAATAAAAATATATCAGCTGGTATTTTTCTCCATCTGTTACCTTTTATCTCATTTTATCTAGAGAGCTGCATATCTCCCTTACCTGAAAAAAAATGAGTTTTTTCATTTAATTGGAAAATAGTAGGGTATCTCAATGCCTATAAAAGGAAGATAATTCAGAATTAAGAACTCTGCTTTAATTTGTAGTATAGTCAATGAGCGTACTTCATATATCACTTTTATAATAAAATAAGAAACAATATCTCCCAATTACATGACAAAGGGCTTCTGAGACTGCCATGATAACTCTTTAGCAAATTCATTATAGGCCAAGCCTATGTATTTGGAAGCACAAAAATAAAATCAGGATTGCAAAAAATATGGAAAAGTAAAATTCTACAGTCTAGTCAAAATTGAGTAAGAGATATTCAATTTATCAATAGACTTTCATTTAAAAAACAGAAGAGCCATTAGATTCCAATCCTCTCCCACTTACATGGAAGCAGGAAATATACATGTTTATGTATATTTATATGTATATGGTATAATTGTATGTTGTTACAAATTGCTTAATTTCCTGAGTATTGTAGGAATGAAGAATGAATGCTCATTGAAATTTTAAAGTCATTGCTTTAGATTTCAAGGATATTTTTCATCCTGGTTTTTCACTTAAGAAGTTGTATCTTCAATTTGATTAGCACTGAAGGCTTATTTCTGTAGGTGGGTATAGTCCAGCAAAAGTTCAGTTCTTTATTTATTTATTTGCTTATACTAATAGTGTCTTGCTAGATTAAATCTTTATTATTCTCACCCCAATGGATATACCCTGGGAGATTCTAAGGAACGTTTATCCTAAACTTTCATCTTCTATCCAACTCATCTTCCACTCCCCCACCCCCAATTCTTAGAACGTGTTCACTTCTTCCTGGAAAACTGCCACTACACTGTAGTCCACTGTACATGGACTATCATACCATCTTTTTGTAGACACTATCTCTCACATTATGCAATCTATCCAGTATATTGGATTTCATATATTTCTTATTTATGTAAAAGTTTACCTCATCTGAATATCTTTTAATTCTTCATATTAAAATGTCACAGAAATATATTACTACCATACATCTCAGATACTGTTCCTTTGAAACTAATAGTTTTAATTATTAACTGAAGTTTAATTTACAGCTAATTAATTAAATTAGATTAGATTAAATTAAAATTATTAATTAAAATTAAATGGCAGCTAATTGGTTAAATTACTATAATTTCAAAAGCAAATGGGTTTCAAGCCTGTTTTAATCTGAAGGAACATTCATAATTCTTTAGCATAACTAAAGGTAAGGCATATATCCCACAAAAGGAAAAAAAGGCATTTTTAGAAGATAAATTTAGAAGACAAATTTAAGTTTCTATTGTCTCAATTTGTATTAATCCAGTATTCAGTCTTGGAAAGTAAATAAATTTTGATTGATTGCTACTCATCCTTCTCTAGATAATGAAATGCAAACTATTATGGATTTATTTATTTATTTATTATTTATTAATTAAACTTCTATACCGCACCATCTCCCACAGGACCCAGGGCAGTTCACAGCCATATTAAAATACAATGGAGAAAATGTATCATCTGCTTTTTATTAAGACTTTATTTTAACAGGTTTTACAGCAAATATTTTGGAAATCAGGAGAAAAAAAAGGTATATTGTTGATACGTCAATTCAAGAAGCAATAAATTCAGAAATTTAGTCCAATGAACCACAATAATATCAATTTGGAGACACAAGGTAACTTTAAAACTCCTTAATAAAATAAGGATTGTTTTTGAAACAAGTTTTATTGATTTTTTTTCTTTCACATACACATATTTTATGAGTATTGACTGAATCATATCTTATACAACTTATCATATCCAAATTCACTTTACATAGTTTCAATTTCTGCTAAAATACTCTTTTTCTCTACTTTTTAAATCTTGTTTTAATACTTCCATACTTATTATATCACCATCCGCCCTCAAATCCTAATTTTTTAACATTATTTCAATTAGTTATCTTATCCATTGTTAATCTTATATATTCTCTTTTAACTTCCATATTAGTTCGTTCTTTATCCTAATAAGTTTGAGTATACTCGGGTTTGCCCTTTTACAACAATCCTTCTTCTCCTTCTCTTCTCTTTCCCTTCCCTCCCTTCTTCTATCCTTTTCTACTTTCTTCTTTCTTCCTCTCCTTCTCCTTCTCTCCTTCCCCCCACTCCTCCTTCCTTCCTCCCTTTCTGACCTTCTCATCTACTCGTTTCCCCTCCCTTTCTTCCTCGCCTTTTCCCTTTCTTCTGTTCCTCTCTCCTCCTCTTCTCCCCTCCTTCTATCCCTCTCCTCCTCTTTCCATTCTCTCTTCATTGTTTCCATTCTCTCTTCATTTTCAATTCAATATTTTCCAAAATGGTATCCAAGCAACCCCGATTTTTTTTCCATAATTGAATATTTCTCAAAATCCCCATCACAGTTTTTGATTATTAATAATGTATTTCATCTTATTCCATTTTTACATTGAAACCTTTTAACTTAGTTAACCTTCCCCCTCTTATTTTCCTTAATTCCTAATTTCTTATTCTAACATCAATTAATTATTTTATTTTATTTACTAACATTTCAATTTTATATCTTAATTTCAGTTATTTTCATAGTTAAACCAGATTACATTCCATATTGCATCTGCTGATCCATTTTACAATAAACAATATACCTCATCTTATTTGCTTCTTACATACAATTTCTACTATTAACATAGTTTCCTTAAATCAACTAATAAATGCTTTATTTCCCTTCCTTCTCTCCATTATTCTTCCTCTTTTAACCATTTTCTTTTGAGCTGTCCAAAATTCCACTTCTTAATATTTTTCTCCCTTTATCCCATTCTCCACCTCCTCCTCTTATTATTATTATTTATTATATCTTTTCCCCTGAATCCTTTCCCTCACTTTTAAGACTGTTACCCTCATAATTCTCCCCCTGTTTTTATCCAATCTTTTCCCATTTCCTTCTCTTCCCTTTTTTGGGGGATATTCTCCCCTATCCATTTTTTTTTGTCACTGTCAATCCCAATGTAATTATCTTTTTATCGTGAGTTATTTTCCCTTCAACATTTTCTTCTTGCTTCTCATTTATATTCATTTTTTCCTTTTTTGTGTATTCTAATCAGGCTTCTGCTTCTTTATTATCCTTAAATGCTTCACGCACATTTTTAGCATCTCCATTAGTTCCTCATACTCCTCATACTCCCAATGCTCCATATTGTCAATTCAAAAAAGTTTTTATTTTGATTTATGTTTAATTAAGATTCAAGTCCATGTAGTCTCTCTCTCTCTCTCTCTTTTATTTCCACATAATATCTAGTTCAAATATTTATCTAGTCCATTCCTGTTTAAGGCTTTATTCTTTTTCACCTCCTTTCAAAGTCAGGAGACTTTCAAAGACTTTCAAAGTCTTTCAAAGACTGTTTTTAAACAGTCAGCTGCTTAAAAAATAAACAAATACTCCTTAAAATGTCTCACAGTAATCAAAGTCCTTGCTGTTCCTTCAATTTTCAAGGCAATCATTGTAGTGCTTTCTTTCCACCAGCAGATGTCTCTCTCCAATCCACAAATCCCAAGACAGAAAAGTAGCTTGTTTAAATCCACAAAAAAATACTTTCTCTTCAATTTCTGTTCCTTTTATTGTTTTTAATTTCTCCAAATTCCATTTTAAATCCAATTGTAAAATTTCCTTTCTTGTGCTTTAATATTTTAGCTTCCTCTTTGTTCTTTCATCCAATATCAAATCTATCACAAATAATTCAAATCTTCATTAAAGAGTGCTTTCCCTCGGTTTTCTTTTTCCTGTATTATTTTTAATTTCTCCAAATCCAATTTTAAATCCAGGTAGGGATTTGGGGCTTTAGTCCTTTAACTTCCTCTTTGGTCTTTGTACTTTTTTTTCTGATTAAAGCTGTTTTCTGAGTTGATCTAGATGGAATTAATAATTAATAGTTTGAGGAATGCCAAAACACTAGGCCCAGATGGTTTTCCTCACAGAATTGTATAGAATCCATAGCTGAATACTAAATCTTTTTAAATGTTTGAGGTAAATGTTTTAGATATAATTAAGTTTTTGAAAAAAGTGCTTTGCCTGAGGTAATTTGTTCTATATGTGATATTACTGTACATATTAATAAAATGCATTTTCAGAAATATAACACATATATTTTAGATTTATTAGGGAAAACACTTCCATATTTTTTAATGAATGAAGCTTTAATGGCCGGTTGCCTGCATTGTTCAGGTTTAAGGTTATACCAAAGATATGTTGTCTTTCTCAGGGTTAGCATGGCTAATAATGTAAGGCATTATCTTTCTTATTATTCTCTGAGGTGGAATGGTCTCAAGGAATAAATAGCAATTTCTGTGTTCTGGAGTGTTAGAACTGCATTTGCTATCATTTGTTTCTGATCACTCCCTTTAAGCATGTTTCTGCAAGAAAGGGTGATGATTTTATGACTTCACGGTTAAGTTGAAGTGTACATTCATGTTTGTGTTACATTTTGAATGGTGTTAAAATTGTAAATAACTTTGAAGGTTTAGTATACTAATCCCTATATATTCTAGGAAAAGACAGATTATTGTATACATGCTTAAATAGTTTGTGATAGTTTTCTAGTCTAGCCACTTGATTATTCATTTTAATAGCAAAATCCAAAATGACAATAGGGTTGTAACAACTTCACCAAACTTAACTGGAAAATAATTAGAGATTGTATCGAGCATGGAATAATTACCTCATCTCTATACAAATTTCACTGTTATTTTTCCTTATGTTACAGGTAGCAGCAGCAGCAAAATTCTGTAATTTTGAGTAATTTCAGAACATGTAAAAAGTCTAAGCCATCATTTTACCATATCTAAAATGATTGATTTAGGGAATTCTTAAGCTATTTAATTAAAAATAATTCTGCCTCCCCCACAGCCTGAGAACAAAACTGTAATTTTTTTAAAAAATGGATTTTGTGCACTTGAGTCATTCCTATAAGGAAAATGAATATATCAGGAATAGATATACACATAGATTTTATTAATAATCATAACCAGTAACCCCCAAATAGCAGCTGGCTCTGGGAAGCAGTGAATGCTTTCTTGTGCATGTATGGGGTGAGGGAAGGGGTTATTCCTGATGTTTTGAAGGATGTGCTGGTATGCATTTACTTGAAGAGAACTTCCATGGATGCAGTCCTTTTAAGGAATACTGTTGAGAAATAGTGTGGTTTCAATGGAGAGTATTGGCTGCTTTTTATTTTTAGTCTTGTGCAGTGTTTGGATTCAACCAGTTTGCACCACTTTGGCCAAACCTGTTGTTAAATTGCTGGCTGGCCCCACCTCTTACTCCTTATCTCATCCCGCCCATCTTAACCAATGCCTACAGTCACGCCTGTGGCATCACTGCTGCTGCTCTCTGGTTGCTTTGACTACGGCCCCCGCAGCCCAGCTGATCTCTGCCTGGTGAGTCTTCCTCCCTTAGCTGCCTCCCACACAGAGGTGGGTTCCAGCCAGTTTGGACCTTGTTAACTTTTGTTAACTTTTTGCCTAGTTCAGCGAACTGGTAGATAGAACCACTGGTTGGCCCCACCCCCACCCCACCTGGCCCCTCCCCGCCCCACCCATCTTGCCATCTTGTCTCCTAGATGACACCCGCAGCTCAGCTGCTCTCTGGTTCCTCGCCCAGGCCCAGCCTTAGATGTGCAGCTCCACCTTGGCCCCACTCCCTGGGCGTGTGTACAAGAGGCGGAGAGTGTGCGGGACCTGCCAACTGGCGTCCCTGAGGACTGCTTGCTGAGCACTGCCCTTCATCCAGGACAGCAGCCCTCTCAAGCTTGGAGCCTGCTGTGCACATGACGAGGGGGTGGCGCCCAAGTGGCAGCGTGGATCTAAGGCTGGCCGTGGGTGGCACTGGTGCCTTCTGTCCCCGCTTATTGCCCCATCCCCACGTGGGAAAGCCACATTCCTACCTGTGTGTGGAGGATGGAAGAGGTGGGAAGGCATCAGGCATGGAGGCAATGGAGGGGAGGGTAGACAAACATGGAAGCTCTGTAGGTTTTTTTTTTTAAAAAATGGGCAGAGGCTTCCCATTTTGATCCCCTTCCCGTCGTTGCCTCTGTACCTGACGGACCTGTGTGTGACTCTCAGCTCACCTCTCCAACCTGTGCACGTGTATGCGTGTGTGTGCACACGTGTGCGCACGTGCCTAAGGTCTCCCCCCTTGCAGCCTGGTGCTATCACAAAGAAGAGGAAAACATCGGGAGAGGCTGGGGGGCTGAGAAAAACATGCTTGTTCTTCTCAGCCCAGGCTCTCCTGATCTTTTCCTCTTTCATAGTGCTGAGCTGCAAGGGGCACACACACACACAAACATACACAACTCTGGGAGATGTGAGCTAAAAACCATGCTGAAGCAATGATGGGGGAGGGGTCAAAATGGGAAGTCTCAGTTGAGAGCCTTTGGCAGCTTAAAAAAAAGTAAGGAAAGAAAAGGGGGAGGGAAAGGAAGGAAGGATGGATTATAAACAGAGGGAGTCAGATTCTGAGGGAAGTATTGCCTTAGCACTTGGCCACCAGAACCCTGCTGTCCTTTCACCATCTCCTTGTCCTTTCCTCCTGACCACTCCTGGTGGTCTCCCATCCTATTGCTGATGATGCTTTGGTTACAAAGCTGGGTCTCCTTGCATGGAGAGGGAGGGGGCCGCCCTCTGACCCACATACTTTGCCCTCCTGCATACACCATGAGCAACATGCCCAAGGAGAGCAAGAACAGCAGCTTGAGGAGGAGGTAAGTGCAGCCCGGTGCCCCCTCGGGGAAGCAGGACTGAACTGTGCGGTCCCAGTGCTCTGGGAGCTTGAGGGCCAGGATGGGGGCTTTTCCACCACTGCCCAGGGCTCTTTGCGTGGCCCCCCCTTCTTTGTGGCAGCTCCTCAAAGGCCTGTTTTGATCTGCCTAACATACTCTTGGGTAAAGCATGTGAGCCATTTTCTCCTTTCACTGGCCCATAAAAGTACATCTATAGTATGTAGATGCAGATAATAAAATCGAAAAAAGATGAACATTTTTACAGAACTTTAGATACGTTGAGGCTGGGTGTGACAAGGAGTGGCTGGGAAGGGAGGGGCCAGGAGAGGCGCCTCTCGACGTGAGTGATGCTGAGTTGGCCATGCCCAGTCACATGACCCCCCAGCCACACCCACCAAGCCACATGACCATCAAGCCACACCCACCAAGCCACACCCACAGAACCGGTTGTTAAAATATTTGAATCCCACCACTGGTCTTGCGTGACTTGGCCTAGGTCCTTCTAGGACTTTTCTAGCTAGAATCATTCTATTGCGCACATTCATCCAGCTGTGGAGAGAGCATCTCAGCCAAATATAAGGAAGGTTGATTATATCATCCATCGTCTTGTCCGATTCTTAAAATATAGACACCTGCCCAAAAGAATTGGGGCTGAAATACATTGGACATTTCCCCATAAAAAGGATTATTAACCCAGTGACTATAGAACTTGAGCCAGTTAACCCAGTGACTATAACTTTGCCAAAAATGCTCAGACGCATACACGTTATTTCATTTCAGCCTACTGAAACCAGAGATTACGTCTTCTCTATGTCCCAAGTCACAACCACCTCCCGACCACATTATGATTGAGGGAGAGTAACACTTTGAAGTCAAATACATTTTGGACTCCATATGCATCGAGGGCAAATCCAGTACTTGGTAACACGGAAAACCTTCCCTCTCTCAGAGACTGAATGGGTTGATATTATTAAAGATATTAAAGCCTCCAAGAATGCTTAAAAAATTCCATGAGCACTATCCTTACTGAACCTTACTGAATATCTGCTAATTAGAAAATTTATTTGCTTCTCTCCCTTCCCTTTTTTTCTTTACAGGACCAATGTCTCTGGCAAGGGTGGGGGCAGAATGTCAGGTCTGCCAGATTCAGCTTGGCACCTTACAGGCATCCTGCCATCAAAGACTAGGAGGAGGGAGGGAGGATAGATGGGCAATAAAGCTGTGTGTGTACCTGAAGGGAAATAGAGATGGGGGAATGACAAGTGATAAAGATCAGACAAGCTCTGAACCAGTTTGTATACAAGGCGAGGCACCCTGAGAAAAAATGTGGATTACCCCAAAACATCTGTGTTCTCAAAACTCTTCGGCAAGTTCTGATTGGCTGAAGATGGACAAGGGGAGGACTGGGATGAGGAGAAACCTTTCTTATCTTTTGAGCATGGGAAACCCAGATCTAGCCTGACTTTATTGCAGCCAACATCTTTTAGTAAAAGAACCTTTCGGTCAACCAAATGGAGTCTTTCTTTCCTAAGGAATCAGATTGGGGCAGGTCTGACAGGGACACTGTGAGTTTTAATCATGTCTTAGCATGAAAAACAGCTGGGTGACTTTGGGTCAGTCACTCTCTTTCATGCCAATTTACTCCCCAGGGTTGTTGTTGTGGAGAAACAGGGTTGTTGTTGTGAAGAAGGAGGAAGGAATATTAGGTATGTTCGATATCTTGAGGTATACAAAGGTAGGATAAATAAATAAAATGAGGAAATATACCTGAAAGGATTATCCAATGGGTCATAGGTTGGTTTAATATATACAGTCATGGCCGAAATTGTTGGCACCCAGAAATTTTTCCAGAAAATCAAGTATTTCTCACAGAAAAGTTGTTGTGTCTTGTCCGCTCTCACCGCAGCCGGGGTCTGCTTATCTGCTCCCGAACACGGAGGAATGTATGCCTCCCGGCCCCAGTCCTGGCTCCATGCCCAGACAAGCTGCAGAGGAGGGGCACCTCCCGGTCCCAGCCCTGGCTCCATGCCCAGGCAAACGGAGCAGCTAGACCCCTCCCCCTCCTCCACAGCATGTGAGTCTGAGGAAAGTTTACTTCCAACAGCTGATTGGAGTGACCCTCGCATCAGAAGATTGGATAGGTGGAGGCAACAGAAGGAAGGTAGGGGCAGGCCTTAATGAGTGCTGAGTCATGGAGCCACACCCCATGGCCTATATAAAGGATCTGCTTTCTGGCAGTCTCTGAGTCAGGCAAAGTCTAAACATATCTTGCTGAAGTCACTTACTGGTCTCCTGCCTGCTCTGAGGACTTTGCTAGGACTTTGGGCAGAGCTGCAGAGGCAAGCCTGATTCGGATTTCCCTGACCCGGCCGTCAGCGGAGGAGTGGGACACGACAAAAGTATTGCATTAACACATGTTTTGCTATACACATGTTTATTCCCTTTGTGTGTATTGGAACAAAACAAAAAAAGGGAGGAAAAAAAGCAAATTGGACATAATATCACACAAAACTCCAAAAATGGGCTGGACAAAATTATTGGCACCCTTTCAAAATTGTGGATAAATAAGATTGTTTCAAGCATGTGATGCTCCTTTAAACTCACCTGGGGCACGTAACAGGTGTGGGCAATATAAAAATCACACCTGAAAGCAGATAAATTTATTTATTTATTTATTTAATCGTATTTATATACCGCCCTATCTCCCGAAGGACTCAGGGCGGTTTACAGGCACTTAAAAAACACATAAACACATAAATACAATATAAAAACAATTAAAAAACTTATTCTAATAGCCCCAAAAATTAAATATATAGAAATAAAACCCAATTTAAAACCCATAAATTTAAAATCTAGCTCAGTCCTGCGCAATTAAATAAGTGTGTTTTAAGCCCGCAGCGGAAGGTCCGAAGGTCCGCAAGCTGACGAAGTCCGGGGGGTAGTTCGTTCCAGAGGGTGGGAGCCCCCACAGAGAAGGCCCTTCCCCTGGGCGTCGCTAGACGACATTGCCTCGCTGACGGCACCCTGAGGAGTCCCTCTCTATGAGAGCGCACAGGTCGGTGAGAGGTATTCGGTAGCAGTAGGCGGTCCCGTAAATAACCCGGCCCTATGCCATGGAGCGCTTTAAAGGTGGTCACCAAAACCTTGAGCGCACCGAAGGCCACAGGTAGCCAGTGAAGTCTGCGAGGATAGGTGTTATCGGGAGCCACGGGGCTCCATCTATCACCCGCGCAGCTGCATTCTGGACTAACTGTAGCCTCGGGATGCCCTTCAAGGGGAGCCCCATGTAGAGAGCATTGCAGTAATCCAGGCGAGACGTCACGAGTGCGTGAGTGACCGTGCATAGGGCATCCCGGTCCAGAAAGGGGCGCAACTGGCGTACCAGGCGAACCTGGTAGAACGCTCTCCTGGAGACGGCCGTCAAATGATCTTCTAGAGACAGCCGTTCATCCAGGAGGACGCCTAAGTTGCGGACCCTCTCCATCGGGGCCAATGACTCGCCACCGATGGTCAGCCGCGGATTTAGCTGACTGTAACGGGATGCCGGCATCCACAGCCACTCTGTCTTGGAGGGATTGAGCTTGAGCCTGTTTCTCCCCATCCAGACCCGTACAGCCTCCAGACACCGGGACAGCACTTCGATAGCTTCGTTGGGGTGGTCCGGTGTGGAAAAGTACAGCTGGGTGTCATCCGCATACAGCTGGTACTTCACACCGAAACCACTGATGATCTCACCCAGCGGCTTCATGTAGATGTTAAACAGAAGGGGCGAGAGGATCGACCCCTGCGGCACCCCACAAGTGAGGCGCCTCGGGGCCGACCTCTGCCCCCCTGTCAACACCGACTGCGACCGGTCAGAGAGATAGGAGGAGAACCACCGATAAACGGTGCCTCCCAAAAAAGGAGAGAAGTTCACTTAGTCTTTGTATTGTGTCTGTGTGCCACACTAAGCATGGACAACAGAAAGAGAAGAGGACTGTCTGAGGACTTGAGAACCAAAATTGTGGAAACATATTAACAATCTCAAGGTTACAAGTCCATCTCCAGAGATCTAGATTTGCCTTTGTCCACAGTGTGCAACATTATCAAGAAGTTTGCAACCCATGGCACGGTAGCTAATCTCCCTGGGAGTGGACAGAAGAGAAAAATTGATGAAAGGTTGCAACGCAGGATATCCGGATGGTGGATAAGCAGCCCCAAACAAGTCCCAAAGAAATTCAAGCTATCCTGCAGGCTCAGGGAGCATCAGTGTCAGCGCGAACTATCCGTCGACATTTAAATGAAATGAAACGCTATGGCAGGAGACCCAGGAGGACCCACTGCTGACACAGAGAAAAAAGCAAGACTACAGTTTGCCAAAATGTACTTGAGTAAGCCAAAATCCTTCTGGGAAAACGTCTTGTGGACAGATGAGACCAAGATAGAGCTTTTTGGTAAAGCACACCATTCTACTGTTTACCGAAAATGGAATGAGGCCTACAAAGAAAAGAACACAGTACCTACAGTGAAATATGGTGGAGGTTCAACGATGTTTTGGGGTTATTTTGCTGCCTCTGGCACTGGGTGCCTTGACTGTGTGCAAGGCATCATGAAATCTGAGGATTACCAAAGGATTTTGGGTCGCACTGTAGAAAGTTGGGTTTGCGTCTGAGATCTTGAGTGCTGAGTCTTCCAGCAGAACAATGACCCCAAACATACGTCAAAAAGCACCCAGAAATGGATGGCAACAAAGCGCTGGAGAGTTCTGTAGTGGCCAACAATGAGTCCAGATCTAAATCCCATTGAACATCTGTGGAGAGATCTTAAAATTGCTGTTGGGAAAAGGCGCCCTTCCAATAAGAGAGACCTGGAGCAGTTTGCAAAGGAAGAGTGGTCCAAAATTCCGGGTGAGAGGTTTAAGAAGCTTATCGATGGTTATAGAAAGCGACTGATTTCAGTTATTTTTTTCCAAAGGGTGTGCAACCCAATATTAAGTTAAGGGTGCCAATCTAGCCCATTTTTGGAGGGTTTTTTTTTTTTTTTTTTGCATTTATATCCCGCCCTTCTCCAAAGACTCAGGGCGGCTTACACTATGTCAAGCAATAGTCTTCATCCATTTGTATATTATATACAAAGTCAACTTATTGCCCCCAACAATCTGGGTCCTCATTTTACCTACCTTATAAAGGATGGAAGGCTTGAACCTGCAGTAATTGCAGGCAGCTGCTGTTAATAACAGACTGTCTTACCAGTCTGAGCCACAGAGGCCCTTTTGTGTGATATTATGTCCAATTTGCTTTTTTTCCTGCCTTTTTTTGTTTTGTTCCAATACACACAAAGGGAATAAACATGTGTATAGCAAAACATGTGTTAATGCAATACTTTTCTGTGAGAAATACTTGATTTTCTGGAAAAATTTCTGGGATGCCAACAATTTCGGCCATGACTGTAATTATTACATTTAGCTATATATTTTAAAAAGTAATTCCCTTTATTGTAGCTCATCCTATCATGGCACTCAGAAGTAAAATCTTAATCCTTGTTAAAGAAATATACACTAAAGCATTACAATCAAGTATAGATAGTGGTTCTGTCTCCAAAGAAGCTGACATAGTCAAAATCATAATTAGTGAAATTTTAACAGCAAGCAAATGTTCTTAAAAGATACCAAGACTAAATAATAAAAATATGGGAAACATTAGATGTCAAGGTTTTTTAAGGTGATTTTTCACTTGTCTAAGCTTGAAATTCTGCCAAGAAATACTGGAAGTATCGCAAATAACAAAAAAGATTGAAATGATTTAACATTTCTGAATTTATTTATATGAATAAAAATATATAATTTTTAACACACAACTAGTAAAGAATGGAATTTGATAAATATTGTAACAGCTATCAGTCTTGTTTCTACAGAATGTTTAAAATGAAAAACGAAATAAGATTCAGGCAAAACATGGTGGATCAACTCATTACAAAAAAGCTAAATGAACTTGAAATTCTCTGTCATAATCATCTATATGGAACTGTCCTTCCAAAGCAGTATATAATCTGCTGTATTTATATAGAGATATAAAAAGTCTTTAAATTAAATGCTGTATTTTATCTTGAGTTGCTTAATAGAAGAATCTTCCAAATGAGATTGTTCCAAATGATCAAATAAACAACGTACAGCTATAATGAAAGAGAAATCCGGTATTACATTATCTTTAAATTAAAAATAGATTTAATATTTAGAAAATGATATCATCATTCTATTTATTTATTTAAAAAGACAATAAATAAATTGCAAAGAGTCTGAACTAAGAGTCATATTAAACTTGGAATGAACTGTAACTGTTGTGACCCAGGTTCCCGGACTCGGACTCCGGCAGGAGGATGATTCAGAGAGTGAGGAGGAGGAGCTGGCAAGGCCTGCTTCCCCTGGGCCCTCTCCCTCTCTGGCACCCACCCACCCACCCAGGAGGAGGAGGAAGGGCTGGCAAGGCCTGATTCCCCGGGGCCTTCTTCTGATTTGGCAACGCCCCAAGAACAATCTTGGCTTGATGCAAGACTGCGCAGATGTGACTGGCACCCGCAGCAGAGGAGGCATTAGGACAAGGTCAGAGAATGATGAGTCACGGAGTGACACCCACAGGGGCTATAAAGCAGGAGGCGGAGCTTCCTTGCTTTTTGTCTTGGACAAAGCAGTGAATTTGCGTGGGCAAACTGTTTCAATGGAGGGAAGAATATGTTCGTGAGTGAATCTTGTCTTATCTATAATTTCCTAGTTATCTCCAGAGACTTGGCAGGCACGTGGGTAGATGTGGCCAGAACATCTCTGTGCCAGAAGGATTCCAGCCAAATGTAAATAAACTTGAAAAGAAGGCCTTTGACTGACTTTTTGTTGGGAGTATTGGGAGTGGGAAACAGAACAGTAATATTTCCATAAACTTGACTTTATGAACAATACAATCCACTGCTATACAGATGTAATTGTACAGAAAAGAGGGAGAAGATGGCTTGGCCATTCTTCGTTTTTGGTTCTTTGTTTCTTTATTGTCTTCCAATTTAAACAGAAAGAAAAGATACTCAAAGAGATATAGGATCTAGAGAAGAATTTCACAGACCCAACAAATCTTTTTATAGCTTGCTCTGAAAAAAATATTTTCAAATATTTTAAGGGACAGAAGGGTTTCTGTGGAAAAAATGTTATAATAAATGTTTTTAATATATCTGGAATAGTGACATGTTGACCATATTTATAGTAATCTCTAAACTATCAAGCCAGTTGATTTTAATAATGACCCAGTAATGTTTTACTTACTTTTTTTCTCTGACTCTGACATAAACATAACTGCCATATCAAATCTTTTGGATTCTGATAATTTGTGCAAAATTTCAAGGATAAGTAAAGGCTCTTCTTTCCTTGAAAGACAAGATATTAATTCATACCTATTATTATTTTTATTCATGGCATAAAAAAGCACAAAATTGACTAAAATGAAAAATGTATATTTGAAAATAATACATACAGCTTCATACTCTAAAAGTAGCTATATATCAAAAATGTAATTGTTGCTAAAATGAAAATTCACACCCTGAAAACTAAATGACCCTTCTGTATTTTTCTGTTAGTTGATGGATCCCCAAATTGCAATTGTTTAAATGAGAATGTCCCGATTTTGTCTTCAAACTGCAAATATGGCATTCTGTTGTATTTGCAACTATCTGGTTCTAAACTGCCCAGAGTCACTTAAGTGTAGAAATGTAATAAACAAATAAATATATAAAATCTGTTCCATATTATAGATACACAATAATGGAAACATTCCATTTATATTAAATAGTCGTCTAATCTTTATTTCCTTGGTCACTGTAAACTTTTCTTCTTCAGTATACATATGCAACTGATTTTCAAGTTGCAAACAACACTAAATAAATTAAACTTTCTCTTAAAAAGTAACCACCACCCTCTCAAAGATACGGGTAAAAGTTCAAGAAAAATAATTATTTTCTTGGTTTAAATTTTTGGCATCTTGAATTAAAAGGAGTATTTAGTAGTTTGGCTGGCCTTGGTAAACTTTTATTAATTAAGGTCACAGGGTGTATCTGCTGAATTTTCCAATATGCACAGAGAATTTGATGCAAGACCCTTACAACATCTTTCAAGAGGTAGTCACTGATCCCCTCCAGAACAATATTTGGGTATAATTTTGTGCTTTCTACAAATTCAGAATGTTCTAAAACATAGCACAAAAATATTGAGATGAGTTGCTTCTTCTTCCCTAGTTATAAGTCTGGGAAAAAAGAATGCTTTCATTTTTTAATTTAACATGCTATTCAGAAGCTCAGAGTATTTCTGGGATACAATTTTGTCAGAAGAAAAAATTGCCATGGCAATTGCATTTATGAATCACCTCTGGATTTCTATTCAAAAATCGTAAGTCACACTGAAGTGTTTCAACCATGAAAAGTACTTTTGCTGTTCTTACCCCTGGTTTTTAAAACATCTTAAATTATATAATAATTTATTGTACCTGCTTCTTATCCAAATAGTATGAATTTTAATATTAACATATTATTTATATCAGATAGAACAAATTTGTCTCAAGAAATATGAAGCAGAAAATATTAAAACTTGTAATCCAGTTAAAGGCACAATCCAATCAAAAATACAATAGTAAATTAATCTGAGAAAATAGCTTTAAACTTACTTAGTATGAAAATCCTGTAGAATTTTCAAGATTTGGCAAAAAACCTCTGGATCCAATGATTTTTGGAAGAGGTTAGGATAAAGGGAAGGCTCAATTTGCTTTGGAAGAACAAAAGAAAAACAGACTAATAATAGGAATATCTATAAATCAGATCCCATATTTACTATTAATAGATTTCATATTCTTACATAATACCTACTAAAATAAAATTCAAATGTAATTTATTTTAACAATTAGTATTCAAATTATGGCAGATTACTATTAATTACCTTGGGAGCTTTTCAGTTTCTCAGTAACGACAATCACCTTTCACAGTAAAACACAATGAATGCCTTTGAATGACAAGTGCTATCCCCACCCCACTCCTATAATTAGCAGACAAAAATGCTGACCATTTTCTGTAGCATATTTCATAGTTCACACGGTTGTGAAATAAAGCTCTGAAGATCTGTCCATGAACTGGAGATGTGATACCTGGATCCAAATTCATACTCAGTGTAAAGGAATTAATTTCAATATTGAAGAAGATAACAAAAGTCAATGAAGATGGACTTGAAGAAAAGATTACAGAGTCCATAAATTGAAAAAAACTGTTAGAAATAAATTCAAAATAACCTTCATTTTCTTTAGGGTAAGATAGAACAAAAACAATTTGGATAGGCTTTCAAGATTCTATTACAGTCATGTTTACAGCAAATTACAGCCAAGATTAGTTGAAGGGAAATATTCAGCTTTATTTTTTGCTTCCCCTCAGCCTGAGTTCGTTAACAAATGAAGCTTGCTTTGAGTATACATGTGTGAAACTTAAATTATCTCTTAGATCCATTGCAGTAGTTTTTTTCTGGCTGGCTCCAGAAAATCGTGAACGCTTCTTTGATGGAGGGTGTTTTCCCTGCCGCCTTGAAAGAGGCGGTGGTGAGGCCCCTCCTCAAGAAGCCTTCCCTTGACCCAGCTAGTTTAGCAAATTATCGTCCGGTCTCCAACCTTCGCTTTTTGGCAAAGGTTGTCGAGAGTGTGGTTGCACGACAGTTGCCCCAGTACCTGGATGAAACTGTCTATCTTGATCCATTCCAGTCCGGTTTCCGGCCTGGTCACAGCACGGAAACAGCCTTGGTCGCGCTGGTTGATGATCTCTTGAGAGCTCGGGACAGAGGTTGTTCCTCTGTCTTGGTCCTATTAGATCTCTCAGCGGCTTTTGATACCATCGATCATGGTATCCTGCTGCGCCGACTCGAGGGACTTGGAGTGAGTGGCACTGTTCATCGGTGGTTCTCCTCCTACCTCTCCGACCGGTCGCAGACGGTGTTGACGGGGGGACAGAGATCGACCCCAAGGCGCCTCTTATGTGGGGTGCCGCAAGGGTCGGTTCTCTCGCCTCTTCTGTTCAACATCTATATGAAGCCGCTGGGTGAGATCATCCGTGGTCTTGGGGTGAGTTGTCATCTATACGCTGATGATACTCAGCTCTATATTTCCACCCCTAACCACCCCACCGAGGCTGTTGAAGTGATGTCCCAGTGCCTGGAGGCCGTACGGGTCTGGATGGGGAGGAACAGACTCAGACTCAATCCCACCAAGACCGAGTGGCTGTGGATGCCGGCGGCCCGGTACAGTCAGCTAATTCCATCACTGACCATTGGGGGCGAACTATTGGCCCCACGGAAAGGGCTCGTAATCTGGGCGTCCTCCTGGATGCACGGCTGTCTTTAGAAGATCATACGATAGCCGTCACCAGGGAGCCTTTCATCAGGTTCGCCTGATACGCCAGTTACGCCTTTCTGGATCGGGCTTCCTTATGCACGGTCGCTCATGCCCTTGTTACATCCCGCCTGGACTACTGTAATGCTCTCTACATGGGGCTCCCTTGAAGTGTGCCCGGAGACTCCAACTGGTCCAGAATGCGGCTGCGCGGGTGATAGAGGAGCACCTTTGGCTCCCATGTAACACCCTCCTGCGTAACCTGCACTGGCTCCCAGTGGTCTTCCGGGTTCACTTTAAGGTACTTGTCATCACCTTTAAAGCGCTCCATGGCCTAGGGCCGGGATATTTATGGGACCGCCTACTGCCACCATTAGCCTCTCACCGACCAGTGCTCTCACAGAGAGGGACTCCTCCGGATACCGTCAGCTAAACAATGTCGGCTGGCGACCTCTAGGGGGAGGGCCTTCTCTGTGGGGGCCCCTACCCTCTGGAACGAGCTCCCTCTGGGGCTTCATCAACTCCCCGATCTCAAGTCCTTCCGCCGCGAGCTGAAGACGTTGCTGTTTCGAAGAGCAGGACTAGCCTGAATGTAGTTTTTTAAATTGGGATTTTTAAAAAAGGGGTTTAAATGAGGTTTTAAATTTGTATTCAAAAGTTAGAGCATCAATTGAATTCAACTATCTATTCTTTAGCTGTTTTTAATCTATTATATGTTTTCTGTTGTTTTTTGTCTGTGAACCGCCCTGAGTCCTTCGGGAGAAGGGCGGTATACAAATATAATAAATAAATAAATAAATAAATAATACAGGCCACCCAGCCAAGCAGAAGAAATAGATGAACTCTTTGCTAATCAATTAACAAATGCATGTAGGAAACATACCACAGTAGTAATGGGAGATTTTAATTACCCTAATATCAACTGGGAGACAGTGGGAGATCGAACAGATTCCTAACCAACTTAGCTGGCAACTTTATTATCCAAAGGTAGAGGAAGGAACTAGAGGAAAAACTATACTGGACCTAATTCTTACTAGTAGGGAAGAAATGATAGAGGGAGTTGAAGTTGCAGGAAATTTGGGTGAGCGATCACATCATAGTGGAATTCAATTAAATGCAAACACAAGCAATAGAAAATAATCCAACCAGTGTCTTAAATTTTAAAAGAGCTGATTTTAACAAACTCAGAGAGAACCTAAGCAAAATTTCATGGATAAAAATTCTAAAGGAGAAAACAACTCAAGCAGCATAGGAAACACTGAAAAATATGATAATTAAAGCCCAGTCCAAAACAATACCACTGAAAAAGAAAAACAAGAAATCCAAGAAGAAACCAGATTGTTGCACAAGGATCTCTCTGATAAACTGAAAGACAAAAAAAGATAAGTATAAAAAATGGAAAGAGGAAATAAGACAGAATATCAGCAGACAGTCCAAATCTGAAAAGATGAAGTTAGGAAAGCAAAGGCTCAAAATGAACAAAGACTTGCAACAAAAGTCAAAGATAATACAAAAAAAGTTTCTTTCAACATATAAATAACAAGAAAAAAAAGTCAAGGAAACAGTTAGTCCACTAAAGAGAGAAGATGGCAAAGAAGTAACAGGCAGCAGAGAGAAAGCAGAGATGCTTAACACATTCTTTGGATTAGTCTTCACACAAAAAGAAACTATAGTCCAATCTACCAAAAACATAACTGTAAAAGACAAATTAGAAATAAAAATTAAAATAAGCAAGAAAATGGTTAGATCCATCTGATCTTGACAAATATAGATCACCAAGACCTGATGGATTATATCCCAGAATTCTGAAGGAGTTTGCAGATGTTATCTCAGAACCATTATATTATATTTTTAAAAAATATTGGAGCACTAGGAAGCTACCAGAGGATTGGAAAAGAATTCGTGTGGTTCCCATCTTCAAAAAAGGAGAAAAAAACCAGACCCAGGAAACTACAGACCAGCCTAACATCAATACCAGGAAAGATACTGGGAAAAAATAATCAATAAACAGATTTGTGGACATCTAGAAAGAAATAAAGTTATAACTAGCCAGCACGGGTTTGTTAAAAACAGATCATGCGGAAGCAATCTTATTTCATTCTTTGACAAAGTGACTAAATTAATAGACCAGCAGTACCAATGCTGTGGACATATTATATTTAGACTTTAGTAAGGCATTTGACAAAGTAGACCACAAACTACTTCTTGGTAAACTAGAAAAATGTGGAATAGACAACATCACCACCACATGGACTTGTAACTGGCTGACAAACTGTACTCAATGAGTAGTCCTTAATGGTACTACATCTACATGGAGGGAAGTAAGCAGTGGAGTATCACAAGGTTCAGTCTTAGGCCCAGTACTCCTCAATATCTTCATAAATTACTTAGATGAGGGGAACTTAGAAGGGGAACTCAACAAATTGGCAGATGACACTAAGCTGGCAGGAATAGCCAACACCGCAGAAGACAAGCTCAGGATCCAAAATGATCTTGACAGACTTGAATGGGCCCTATCCAACAAAATGAAATTTAATGTTGAGAAAAGCAAGGCTCCACTCCTGGGCAAGAAAATCCAAAGGCGCAAATACAGAGTAGGCGAAATCTGGCTCAAAACAGTAACTCTGAGAGGGACCTTGGAGTCCTAGTGAACGATCACTTAAATATGAGTCTGCAGCAACGTATGGCAGCAGCCAAACAAACTAATACAATTCTTAATAAGACTACACCTGGAATACTGCAGCCAGTTTTGGTCACCACATTACAAAAAAGATGTTGAGACTTTGGAAAAGGTGCAAAAAACCCCAACCAAGATAATTAAAGGCTGGAGACTAAAACATATGAAGAATGGTTGCAGGATTTGGGTTTGGCTAGTCTAGAGAAAAGGAGGACTGGGGGGACATGATAGCAGTACTCCAGTATTTGAGAGACTGCCACAAAAGAGGAAGGGGTCAATTTATTATCCAAAGCACCAGAGGGCAGGACAAGAAACAATGGATGGAAATTAATCAAGGAGAAAAGCAACCTGGAATTAAAGAGAAATTTCCTAATAGTGAGGACAATTAATCAGTGGAAAAGCTTGCTGTCAGAAGTTGTAAGTGCTTCATCACTGGAGGTTTTTAAGAAGACAGCCACTTGTCTGAAATGGTATAGGATTTTGAGCTAAGCAGGGAACTGGACTAGAAGACCTCCTCTGTGGCTCAGACTGCTAATGCAGTCTGTTATTAACAGCAGCTGCCTGCAATTACTGCAGGTTCTAGTCCCAACAGGCCCAAGGTTGACTCAGCCTTCCATCCTTTATAAGGTAGGTAAAATGAGGACCCAGATTGTTGGGGGCAATAAGTTGACTTTGTATATAAATATACAAATAGAATGAAGACTATTGCTAACATAGTGTAAGCCGCCCTGAGTCTTCAGAGAAGGGCAGAATAGAAATGCAAATAATAATAATAAAAAAAAAAACAAGGTCCCTTCCAGCTCAATTCTGATTCTAAAAGTTTCAAGTTTCAGTTTCAAGTATACACACAATAGCTTTGAAGGTCAATGAAATTGATTGAACTGAGATATTATTGTAAGATTTGGAGTGTCTGAATCCAAGTATGGACCTTAAAATAATTCAGAACTTTGGGACTAAAAAAAACAAACATCTCAAGCTAACAAGGAACTGCACAACCCATTTCTCCTAGCTAGAAAAGAATATAACCAAGGGCTCTCCAGAAATAGACTTTATGAAAGACTGTAACTATCTCTGCCGCCTGAGCTAAACTTTGGCATTTACTTACTGATACAATAAACTTGCTCTGTTATAAAGCATTCAGTATGAAACATTCTACTTTTTAAAAGTAGAATCCCAGTAATTCTTGTAATTCAAGAACAATACAAAAATATAAGATAAATAAAATAGAATATGTAATTTTTTCTCAAAGAAAGATGCCAGTATACTTGCACTATTAAGCTATACTTAATAATATCATTTTCTGAATCCCTTCAAGTCAGTCTTGACTTCTGGAAACAGCTCTGACAAACCCCTGCAGCTTTCTTGGCAAGATTTCAGAAGTGATTTGTCATTCCTTATTTCCTATGGCTGAGAGAGTTACTGGCCCAAGGTCATCCAGCTGGCTTTGAGCCTAAGGCAGTTTCTAGTTGATGCCTCCCAGTTTTTAGTTGATGCCTTAACCACCAAACCAAACTGGTTTTCAAAATAAAATTTGTTAAATGCCAAAAATTTGGGAGAAACTAATGACCATAGAAAGAATGAGTTATCTTACCTTCAAATATCTATACAATTGATCGGGGTAACTTTTTAATTTTCGGAAATCTGATTCAAGTTGGAAAGAATTCACAGGGACTGGAGGCATGGAAAATTCAGACACAGAAGAAATAATGTAGTTTTCTATCTTAGTTTGATTTTTTATAGCACTAGGCTGAAGTGATGTTTTTTCTTTCACAGCATTTGTGGTAACAGATCTAAAAATATTAAGACAGAGAATTTCTGTTTGGTTAAATATTTTGCCTTAGGAAATATATACGATTACCTGTTTAGAGTACATAGTACCATGTCAAAAGTAGCATTAGAATCTCTGAAATTCAATTGTAATTTGTATAGCAAATTATGCAAATTTTCTTATGTAATTAAGCTTGACTCAGCCTTCCATCCTTCCGAGGACCCAGATTGTTGCGGGCAATAGGCTGACTCTGTAAACCACTTAGAAAGGGCTATAAAAGCACTATGAAGCGGTATATAAGTCTAAGTGCTATTGCCAAACTGTAGATATATAAATAAGCAGTTGAAATGTTGAACTAGATTCTTAAACTCATGAATAATTTCAAAGGGTTACAAAAAGTAGTAAGAAAATCACACTATGATTTGGCACAAATTCATGCATAGGATATTTCTTTTACAAAGCCTTTGAACACAAAAAATTGATAATATTCTATTCTAAAAAAGATAAGCCTACTCAGTCAACAAAGGATCACCAATTTCTTCTATTTTCAGCAGCTTTGCTTTGGGAGTCCCAGATGGAGAAGAGAAATCTTCATTTTGATTCTTAATAGATATTAATTCCTGTGTTTCAGATTGACTAGGCTCGGATTGTCTGGTGGGCATCAAATTTGCATTTAGGACATCATTATTGATTTCCTCAATGTTTATTCTTCTTAAAGGTTTCTAAATAAACAAAAACAACCGAGCAATGAATTAACATAAACACACTTTTATATATAATAAGCAGCATTTCTAAAGAATAACTATATCTTAATGAAAACAAAGAATATTTTGTCTATCTCTTCCGCAGAAATAATCTAAGAGAAATGTTGCATCCGATCTATCAATCTTATCACAAAGGTAGAAAGAAGAAAATAACTGAAATTTCATTCCTTTAAATAATTATACTTTTTGTGCCTGATTTGAATATAATATTAAAATGGTAGTTTATCATTATTTGAATGTGAAAAAGGAGAATGAGATAAAGAACAGCAAGAGAGAGAATAAACTAGAATTCCACTTTTTTGTGTTGGCCAATTCCTGAATTGAGGGTGCTTGGTACACTCTTGAGCTTGGTTATGTTCTTGCAGCTGTTTCATTTTGGGTAATGAAACGTTTGCAAGAAAACAACCAAGCTCAGAGAGCATCAAGGACTTCTTATTTCAACCTTGACAAATATTCTTTATTAATTCCTGACTTATCAACATGTGAAGACTAGCAACTATAGTTTTAAAATCAGCTACAACTCATTTGCTTTGTTCCTGATGACCAAGTGTAATCTGTTACCAACAATACACAATATACTGAGTTCAAGAATTTGATATTGGTATTTTTACTGTGGACTTTATGACTTAATACTGTGATGAATTTTTATTTTTTCTTTTCACTTTCTATCCATTTGTGCAATGTCTTACCTGATGAAGAGCCTCTAGGTTCAAAATGTTTATGCTCTTTTGACTAACTTTGTTTAGTTCTAATAAATGTTTTGCCCACCTATGGATTTTAATGATCCCACCCTCATCTCAAACCCAAGAGAATTATGATTGATATATTGGTGGCCAGGATTTGCAATTAACTTAAATAAATTCTGGGTTAGATTCAATAGCATACTTTGAACTGGATAAGTGAAATTGAATCCTAGATAATTTATTCAGTTTTATTATCAAGAAGCATTCTCTTGTTATCTACTAAATCCACTATTCCCTCATTATTATATAGAAGAATTTGATTACTGGTAAATGAATAAGAGAGACAGGATTGGAGTCAGAAACGAGTAACTTCAACTATTATGCCAAATTGCTTATCTTTACAGGAAATACTACACAAAAATTAAAAAAAAACTTGCATCCTTTCATCATTAATACTTATGCCCTCCTCCCGCCTGTTAAGGTCACATTTTTAACTATTTTTGTCCTATTTAAAATATTTATATTTAAACAAACAAACCAATACTACTTACAGCTGATCTCAGATGCAAGGGTTTATCAATGGGTTTTACCAGATTTTGTATTTCTGATTCATTCTGTGGTAGTCCAAAATATTCAGTGTCTGACAAAAAACCTTTTGCGATTAACTCCTTAAAGAAAAGATTAGTCAAATAAATATCCATGGAAATCTAAAGAGGTTAATACCCACAAAACATCCAGATTAAAAGCAATTAATTGCTGTTGCAATATAGTATTAAAATACACAAGCACAACCACACATACATTTTTAAGCTTTGTTATTTCATTCATTGCTTGCTTATTTCCAGGTTCCAGCTTCAGGACACTTTCGAAATCTAGCAAAGGCAAAAAAAGAAGAAGAAGAAGGAGGAGGAGGAGGAAGAGAATTATTATTATTATTATTATTATTGTTGTTGTTGTTATTGTTATTATTATTTAGGCTTTTAATACATTTTTATGAAAGATACAAGTATGTGCATTTCTTCCAATATACACATTTGTTTACAATGCTACAGTTACATCTATAAATATATCTATATATATATCTATACATTTATAAACTTGGCAGTTTCACTAACTTCAACAGGACTTCCAAAACATTTATCTGATTAAAACCTATAGGAATTTTGTAATAGTAATATCTGTTCTTTAATTCTTACTAAAAAGCAACTAGAAAAATTTTGGTTCATAAAAGCTAAAGTATTATGCTACTGTACATCACAGCATTTGGAATTTCTGGATGCTATTGTTGGATTGGAGCTGCTTCCTTCAAAGAGTTGGATAGAGAAAGGGACAAAATTAAACAGCCACACAATCGTACCTTGCATAGCTTCTTTTAGTTTTCCAAGAGCAGCTCTAGCTGTGCCTCTTCTGGCAAAGGCTTTAGAATATGAAGAATCAAATAACACAGCTCGGGTGCAATCTTCCTCTGCTTCTTCATATCTTATTGATAAAGAGTTGTTTGTTTAAAAAAATACTTATTATAGCATAATTTAATACAGTTTTGGCCTCTTAAAGCATACAGTAATTCTCATCTATTCCAATGAAGGTTTTCATATTTTATGTGAGGTATGAAAGAGAAATATATACTAGAATGCATGTAAAATCATCTCAATAGATTAATTAGGGAAGGACTAATATATATTTATTATTTAGAAACAAAAATCTTGTAGATACGAGAATGGTAAGATACTCTATTGGACGCTAACAGCAATAATTCCTTGGAGGATCTTGCTTGGATCCCAAGAACCTCAATTTTTACTAGTTATACTTGTGAATGTTAATAAAAAATAAAGACGAGGGGGCGTGGTCAGCGTTGCGACGCGACAGTGTGCCCTGGGGCTCTGGGGTGAATGCCTAAATTCCTGCCGTTCTGGGGGTTCTCGATGAAACATAGCTGTCCTGGAGGGACAGCGAAGGAAGAAGGCACTGGCCAGTGCGAACAGGGAAGTTTCAAATTCCCTGCAGCACCGGCATCCAGCCTTCGACCCAACGACAGGAAAGGCAACCATTAGAAGCTGCCAAAGTCGGGGATGGCCACACAAGAAGATTGTTCAGGAGGGGGACTTCCTGTTTGGCACCATAGGTGATGGCGGTGATCTTTACGATCACCAACCTCTGGATTATGTGGAATCGCTAGGACAGCTTAAATCTGCTATCCAGCGGTTCGAAAAACCCCTTCTTCGGGAGTAGAAGAAGTGGGGAGCTGAGGGCAGAGGTAGAACTTCCCTAAAGCCCCTGAGAAAAAAGGGGTTTGAAGGGTTAAGTTCCCTCCAGTAACCCGAAGTGCTCCAGATCCGAGGATTTTTCTGCTTTGGCGGAACCAATCACCACGACCAAACGCCGAGATTTATTTTGGACAATAAAGGATTATACCGGACAGAACGAAAGTGGGAGAACTTTATGCAAGTAGCCAAGCCGATTCCCCGTTACTTTGTAACAAGCTTGAAAATAGCAAGAAAATGGAGGCGAATTGTTAACAAGCTAACAAGTGGAAAGCGAAAGTGATACTTTTAGTCCTTGCCGTCGGCTGCTGGTAAATTGCATGTTATTTGCTACTTTAACTCTTTAACTCTTTGCTGCCTGCTGATAGAATCTAGGGGAGATTTTTAAATATTGCTTTAAAAGACTGTGTTTCTCAGAGGTTAAGAAGATTTAAAGTGAATATTAAGTTGGAAATAAATAAATAAATAAATAATTTTATAGAAGATGGCAGCCAAACAATTAAAGTCTACTGTAACAAAGGGCTCTGGAATTTCATCAGCTGGTGCCTCTCCAGCTCATACAGCAGAGACTAGAACATTGAACTTAGAGACGGTACAAGAGAACTTAAAAGAATTTATGCAAGAAAAATTTAAAGTAATAACTGATGAGATGTCTGAAATGAAAGAGCAGATATTAGAAATTCAAGTGGGAAATAAAGAAGTTAAAGAAGGATTTGTAATTGCAGTACAAAGTTTGGCAACAAATGTGATTTTATTAGAAGAGGAAGTTGAAGAAATTAAGCAGCATAATTCAAAATTAGAAAATAAAATGGATGAATTTCAAAGTAAAATGGTAAAACAGATGATGAAATAGTTTCGATACAATATAGAAATATGGAATTTGCTCTAAGAATCCGTGGCTTGAATGAAAATAAAGAAGAGAATTTAAGGGAAATTTTTTCTGAAGTATTTGCTGAGATATTAGCAGTCCGTCCAGCAGATGTGGCTTATCAAATTGATAAAATATATCGTGTGAATTCTTGGATAGCAAGGCAAAAAAAGTTGCCAAGGGATGTTGTTATTTATTTTACAAATAGAACAGTGAGAAATCAGATTTTGCAAGCCTCATATAAGGGGGAGAAGATTCAGGTTGCTGGTCAAGATATTTTAATATTAAAGGAAATTCCACCAAAAATGTTAAGGACTAGGAAGGAATTTGCCTTCCTGGTGAATGAACTTAAAAAACGTCAGATTGAATATAGATGGGATATTCCAACTGGTATAATAGTATATTATACAGGGAAAGTATATTGTCTCAATACAGTTGGAAAAGCAAGAGAATTTTATGTTGCGGCATTAAAAGTTGGAAGTCTTCCTCCATTGGAAGCTAGAAGAAGGGAGACTGAAGTGAAGGAAAGAGAGGTAAAGCAGGTACAAGAACAGATTGTGATGGAAGAAGATTTATTACAAGTGTTGGAAATACCTACAACGGGTTCAGACTCAAAAGAACAAAGGCTGACAAGAGCTGCTGCTAAACGCAAGGAACAAGAGATGAAGGCACAACAACAACTGGCAACTACTACAACGGAAATAGTGGGAGGAGCAAGGCCTAAAGCAAAATGTGATCTGCGACTAGTGTTCCAAAAGTTTCCTTTGGCCGATAATGGCAATTAAACTATTATCTTGGAATGATAATGGTTTGAATTCACCACAGAAGAGAAGGAAAGTATTTCACTATTTGAAACAATTTAAAAATGACATTACTTGTTTACAAGAAACACATATTAGATCTTTAGACCAGAAATATTTGATAAACTCAAAACTGGGAGTACATTTTGTTGCCTCCTCTTTGGAAAAAAAAATGGTTTAGTTATATATATAAAGAAGGATATATCAGCAAAATTAATTGAGGTGGATAAGCAAGGAAGATACATTGCTATTGAACTTTGGTTGGAGGGAAAGAAGACATTATTAATAGGAGTTTATGCTCCAAATCAACAACAAGAATTTTTTTTTAAGTTTTTACATAAAAGAATAGTATTTTGGGATTATAAATCATATATATTAATGGGTGATTGGAATGGTGTGTTGGATACTCAAAAAGATAAAAAAAGTTTAAGGAAGATATCAAGCGGTAAATTACCAAAGGTTTTTTCTGAAATGGTGGAGGACTTGGAATTAAGAGATATTTGGAGAGAACATAATACAGAAGAGAGGGATTTTACCTTCTTTTCTGACAGGCACCAATCATTTTTGAGGATTGATTTTATTTTGATTACTAATGATTTGTATTCTAGAGTGAAGAAGACTAATATTCGTTCAAGAACTCTATCTGATCATAGTCCGGTTTGGATTGAATTTGATCGGGAAAAGGAGGCTAGGAGATCATGGAGGTTGAATGAGAATTTGTTTAAATATGAACAAAATGTAAATGAATGTAAAAAGCAAATGAAAGAATTTTTTATTATGAATATGAAAAAAGAGACATCTATAGAGATGATTTGGGACTCTAGCAAGGCTTATATGAGAGGAAATCTTATACAAATGAATATTAAATACAAAAATAAATTGCAGAAAAAGAAAAAGGAACTGGAAGAGGAAATTAAAAAGAAAGAACAATTATTGATAAATAGCCCAGGAAATAGTAAAATAAAAGAATCAATAAATATATTAAGAGATCAGTTTAATATGTTGATGGCAGATCAAGTAGCAATTAATTTACAATATGTAAAACATAATACGTTCAATAATGCCAATAAGCCAGGAAGATGGCTTGCCTATTTAATAAGGAAAAAACAGAAATCACGAACGATTGATAAAATAGAATATAGGGGTAAGGAAGTTTATCAAAAGAACTTGATTAAAAAAAGCATTTTTAGAGTATTATAGTAAGTTATATACTAGGGATATGATTGATGATACAGAGATAGAAAGATATTTACAACAACAAAATATTTGTGAGCTTACAGAAAATCAAAGAGAAGAACTGAATCAATTAATTACTTCAGAGGAAATTTTGTTAGCAATTAAGCAACTTAAAATCGGTAAAGCACCAGGTACAGATGGTTTAAGAGCTGTTTATTATAAAAATTTACAAAATGAGATGGTTGAACCACTTAAAGAGTTATTTAATAAAATTCAAATGGGAGGAGATGTTCCCCCTTCATGGAGGACAGCCTTTATTTCGTTAATACCGAAGGAAGATCGAGATGGTATTAAAGCAGAGAATTATAGGCCTATATCACTTTTAAATACTGATTACAAGATATTTACCAAGATACTTGCTAATAGATTAATGCCAGTGATGAATCAAATAATTCATAATGATCAGTCAGGATTTATTAAGGGTAGGCAGATGAGATATAATGTGAGGCAAATCGTAAATTTACTTGAATATTTGGAACGAAACAACCAAGTCTCAGCGGCATTACTTTTTTTGGATGCTGAAAAAGCTTTTGATAGATTGGATTGGCAGTTTTTGTTTAAAGTAATAGAAAAAATGCAATTTGGGGATTATTTTATCCATGCAATTAAAGCAATATATCAGAAGCAAACAGCACAAATAATAGTAAATGGTGGGTTAACAGACACTTTTAAAATTGGGAAAGGGACGAGACAGGGATGTCCCTTGTCCCCATTACTTTTTATTTTAACTTTAGAAATTCTTCTGAATAAAATACGTGGTTCCGATCGAATAAATTAGTGTTAAACATCAAGATTACAGATTAAGAGCTTTTGCAGATGACTTGGTTGTTACTGTATCTCAACCAATATACTCAGCTACTGGTTTAAAAGATATAATTGGTCAGTATGGCAAAGTATCTGGATTTAAGGTGAATCAGCAAAAGACAAAGATGATAACTAAAAATATGAATATACAACAAAAAGAAGAGTTAGAAAGAACTACAGGTTTTGAAATTGTTAAAAAGGTTAAATATTTAGGAATATATATTACAGCTTCAAATGTTAAATTATACAAAAATAATTATGAGGTATTGTGGCAGAAGGTATGGAAAGAAATGGAGAGTTGGAAGAAGTTACAACTATCTTTGTTGGGAAGAATAGCGGCTATAAAAATGAATGTTTTGCCCAGGTTTTTATTTTTGTTTCAAATGATACCGGTGCTTAAGAATGATATTAAATTACAGGAATGGCAAAAGGGGATTAATAAATTTGTATGGATGGGCAAAAAACCAAGAATAAAATTAAAAATAATGCAGGATACAAGGGAAAGGGGGGGTCTTAAAATGCCTAATTTAAAATTGTATTATGAAGCAGTTGTCTTATCATTAATTACTGATTGGATTAATTTAACTGAGGAAAGAGTTTTGAATATAGAAGGTTATGGTTTGTTATATGGGTGGCATGCCTATTTATTTTATGATAAGAAAGTAGATAAAATATTTAAAAATGATATAATTAGAAATGCATTATTGAGGGTTTGGAGGAAATATCAATATAAATTAGATGGAAAGATTCCAATATGGGCAATCCCGAGACACATGATAGAAAATATAAATATATATCAAAAGATGGAGATAGTTACCTATAAAGAACTTCTTTGTATGGAAAAGGGGGAATTACAATTAAAATCCAGAGAAAAGATGGGGGAAGAAGGGAAAAATTATACATGGTTCCAATATGGACAATTACAAGCTAGATGAAAATTAGATCAAAAAAGAGGTGTTAAGCAAACTGAGGACAATTTGTTAAAACAAATGAGAGATCAAGGCCAACAGCATATTAAGAGGTTGTATAATGTATTAGTAGAAATAGACTCAGAGACTGAATTGGTTAAGGATAGTATGATTAAGTGGGCACAAAATTTTCAGCAACCAATAATGTTGGAAACTTGGGAAAGAATTTGGGTGAGGAATATTAAATTTACACAAGTGCAAAATATGAGAGAAAATTTTTATAAGATGTTTTATAGATGGCATTTAGACCCCAAAAAGTTGTCATGTATGTATCCTAATGTACAGGCCAAATGTTGGAGATGCGATTGTGAAGATGCCACTTATTACCATATATGGTGAACTTGTAAAAAGTTAAAGCATTTTGGATTAAAGTATGGTGGATCATGCAGAATATTTTGAAAAAGAAGATTAAGTTTACCCCGCAGTTCTTTCTACTAGGAATAATTATGGATTGTACAGCTATAGAGACTAAATTGATTTTGAACAGCCGCAAGACTTTTGATTGCTCAATATTGGAAGAAAGAAGAATTACCTACAATTGAAGAATGGACACTCAAAGTATCAAATCTGGCAGAAATGGCAAAAATCTCTGCTTACTTGAAAGACTATACACAAGAAAAATATATTTTAGAATGGAAAATGTGGATTGATTATATTCAAAATAAGTATCAGACAAAAAAATATCGAATAGCATATGAGTAAATTTAGGAAATATTTTGTATTAGATATATTTCTGAAGGAGAGGGGAATTGAGAGTGTGATTAAGTGTGGAGAGACTAGAGATTATAATTTAGGAATTATTTTAGATTATGATTGTTAGTTTTGATACCCTGCATTTTGTTCTGGGAATTCGGGGTGGGGGTGGGGTAAGGGGAGGGAATTGGGAGGTTGAGGCTAGAGATGGAGTGATGGTTAATGTACAGGGATTATTGAAGATGTATAAATATAATTAATGTAGGGTCGGGTCTGCCCAGTTACCATTTTAGAACGGTGGGGAGGGAGAAAAGAGAGAGTAGGAGGTAGGAAAGAGGAGAAGAGGAAGGAAGAGGGGTAGAAGAGGGAGAAGGAAGGTGTAGGGTGGAGGGAGGAGAGGATGTAGATAAGAGAAGGAGAGGAAGGTCTGGAAAGTAAAAGAAGGTAGAAGAGGGAAGAGTGTTAAAAAGGGGGGTGGTGACTGGGCAAGCCCAACTAATTGTATATAACTGTACATTGAATGAGTTGTTTGACATGATTGTAAAAATAAAACTTTTTTATGAAAAAAAAAGGGAAAAAAAAAAGAAGATTGTTCAGGAGGCGAGATCAGAACAGAGTATTGTTACCGGGCAAGCAATTGGCCTACTCGCAGGTAAGAAGAAAAAACTTTTAAAGCTCAAAAACTCTCCGATTTTAAGTTAGCGGCTAATTGGAGTGAGAGGAAGCAAACAACAAAGAGGATTTACAAGACAAAAGCCCTAAAAGACACAACATTCCACCTGGATTTAAAAGTGGTTTTGGAAGAAAATGTAAATGTTGGAAGGAGAAGACGACTGAGAGGAAACATCTTTTTGCTAATGAAAGGATTTAATAGAGGATTAACGAATGACATTTTGTTGCTGGAGAAGAAAAAGAAGAGACATTATATTGTTTTGTTTAAAGAGGGGAGGAACATTGGAATATTGAGGAGTACTTGTTTGAACAGCTGTGGTAAAGATTAACATTAAAGTAAAAGTAAGGTTCTACATTTAGGCAAAAAAAACCAAAATGCACCGGTACCGTATATGTGGTACCTTGCTCAATAGTAGTACCTGTGAGAGGGATCTTGGAGTCCTAGTGGATAACCATTTAGATATGAGCCAGCAGTGTGCAGCAGCTGCTAAAAAAGCCAACACAGTTCTGGGCTGCATAAACAGAGGGATAGAATCAAGATCACATGAAATGTTAGTGCCACTTTATAATGCCTTGGTAAGGCCACACTTGGAATATTGCATCCAGTTTTGGTCGCCACGATGTAAAAAAGATGTTGAGACTCTAGAAAGAGTGCAGAGAAGAGCAACAAAGATGATTAGAGGACTGGAGGCTAAAACATATGAAGAACGGTTGCAGGAACTGGGTATGTCTATTTTAATAAAAAGAAGGACTAGGGGAGACATGATAGCTGTGTTCCAATATCTCAGGGGTTGCCACAAAGAAGAGGAAGTCGGGCTGTTCTCCAAAGCACCTGAGGGTAGAACAAGAAGCAATGGGTGGAAACTGATCAAAGAAAGAAGCAACTTAGAACTAAGAAGAAATTTCCTGACAGTTAGAACAATTAATAAGTGGAACGACTTGCCTGCAGAAGTTGTGAAAGCTCCAACACTGGAAATTTTTAAGAAAATGTTGGATAACCATCTGACTGAGATGGTGTAGGGTTTCCTGCCTAGGCAGGGGGTTGGACTAGAAGGCCTCCAAGGTCCCTTCCAACTCTGTTGTTATGTTATGTTATGAAATTGAAACAAAACATTTGAACTGGCTTCCATTTGGAAATAGAAAAAATGGGGAAGGGAAAAGAGAGAGACAATATTTTGGACTTGAATCTGGACTATATATAAGTTAAGATAAATCTAAAAAGTTTTTCTCCCCATATCGAAAACATGGAGAATTGGGAGGAATTATGGAAGATGCTTTAAATGGTGCGAAAGTCTTTTAATGGGAACAAACAAGCAGAACTATGGCTTAAAAATTAAAAAAAAATGAAATAATTATGAGGAATCAAAAACAAAAATATATAATTTCAACAAATAATGTTGAAAAAGAAATGAGTGAGGATAATATAGATGATCATATTGGGATTGAAAGTGAAAAAATAAAAATGGAGAGGGAAAGATATTTAAAAAAAGAAAGGGAAAAAAAGAAAAGATTGAGGGGGAAATTAAAAGAGTGAAAAAAATAGATGATTACACTGGGATTAGCAGTGATAGAATAAAGAGAAGAGGAGGAAATAGAGAAAAATTGAGGGGGAAAATTAAAAGAGTAAAAGTCAAAGAAAGCTGGAAAAGAGGATGCAAGAAAGGGAGAAACGGGAGAAAAATATCAAGAGATGAGATCTGGGAGAGACTGAAAGAAAATGGTTAAAAGAAGGAGAAAAATGAATAGTAGAAAAGAAACTAAAATAGTGGTAGAAACTTCCTTTTTTTCTTTCTGAAATAATGGAAATTAGAAGAAATATATGGATTATAGTAAAAAGGTAGTAAAAAAGGTTGAAATGAATGAAGGAAATTAAAAAAGAGAGGAGGAGAAGTAAATTAAATGTGGAACATATAATGGGATATATGTTTTCTTTTTCTGTGCATGGAATGAGAGAATGGAGAATGCATGGAATGAGAGAGAATTAAAGTGGATGGTAAGGAAATAAGTTTTAAATATATAAAAGAATGGAAAATCCAGCAGATGAAATGTGAAAGATAGTTTGGTTTATAAGTGAAAATGATTGAAATTAAGATGTAAAAGGGAATAAAATTGAAATGTTAGTAAATGATGTACACTATTGGAAGAAAATAATAAGTATTGAATTGTGAACAAAAACTCTAAGAAAATAAGAGGTGGAAGGTTGCATTAATTGATTGTAAGATATAAATACCGTGATAGCTCAGGCTGTTAAGAAGCCTGTTATTAGAACACAGTAGCCTGCAATTACTGCAGGTTCAAGCCCGGCCCAAGGTTGACTCAGCCTTCCATCCTTTATAAGGTAGGTAAAATGAGGACCCAGATTGTTGGGGGGGCAATAAGTTGACTTTGTAAAAAATATACAAATAGAATGAGACTATTGCCTTATACACTGTAAGCCGCCCTGAGTCTTCGGAGAAGGGCGGGATATAAATGTAAAAAAAAACAAAACAGAATAAGATGAAGACTGTAATGTATTACTGTAAGTTTTGGCGGGAGTTTTAGGCGGGAAATATCTCGTTCCTGATTGGTTGCAGCCTCAGGCTGAAGTGTATATAAGGAGAGGTTTTTCTCCAGAGTTTTGCTGGGTCACACTATATTAAAGAGCTGTTGTCACTAACCTGGTCTCCTGCCTCGTCAATACCCGAACTTAACATTGGCGACGAGGATGGGATCTTGAGGCAGAGCACCAGAACAGAGCTGAACTCACTACGAGAATCAAACCCAGCAAGGTGATAGCGAATGCAGCGATGACCGGCTACACGCCACCCACTCCGTTTGACCCTGCCCAGGAAACATGGGGAATATACATGACCCGTTTCGAAAGTTTCCTGGAGGCAAACGAGTTACAGGGAGTCTCCGACAACCGCAAACGGGCTTACTTCATAAGCCACTGTGGGTCCGCAGTCATCGCCGTCAAGAAGCTCTGGCGGAGCCAACACCGCTACACTCCGTGTCGTGGCAGACCCTTCAGACCCTCCTGAAGAATCACTACGCACCGCCCCGTCCAAACACGCTCGACGGCACGAGTTTGGGGAGCGCGAGGCAACAAGAAGGCGAGTCTATCAGCGACTACATGGCAGCCCTGAGACAAGCCTCCAAGCATTGCGAGTACCGCGATCTGGACGAAGAGCTGCTGGAACAACTTATACGGGGGGTCAGGGACATCCGTTTGAGGAGACCGTTGCTAGCCAAGAGCAACCTGATATTGGCAAACGCCTGGACGAAGCCAGAGCCCATGAGATGCCCAACCATGCAGCAGCCACCTTGCAAAAGGGACTCACGCCGATGGCGGGCGCAAAGCCGAGCACAGTCCACCACGAAGAAACCTATCGTGAGTCAACCAGCGAAGAGGAGGAAGAAGTCCACTACACCGAAAATCGACAAGGGAAGACCGGAGGAATGCGGAAGCGGGGCGACATCAGCGCCAAAGATGTAAGTTCAGGACGCCATTTGGCGGTGTGAGAGAAAGGGCACCTGGCCCAAGTCTGCCGAGCACCCCAACCTTCCGCGAAAATTCAAATCGCCAATCAGAGCGGCTCTGAGTCAGAGATGCAAACCCCACATTCCCGCCGAATTTCAAACCAGCCAATCAGAGCGCGAGATCGGCAAGGCGACCGCGATTGGCCAGGAAAGAAAGAGCGAAGTCAAACCGAATGACTGTTACCATAGACCACGCAGCTACCCGCATTGAAGAAAAGATCTTCACTAACCCAACAATTGAAGGCGTACCGTGCCGGCTGGAAGTAGACACAGGATCCGCCATCACAATCATGTCCTGGGACACTTTTGTGAAAGCCTTGCCGCACATCGCAAAGCGCAAGCTACAGAAACAACGGCTCCGGGTGCAGGATTACCAGGGCAACCGCATCCCTGTTCGAGGGACAACGACCGTCGAGGTCAAGTACGGAACATACGAAAAGACCCTGCCCATCACGTTAGTCGAGGGAACCTTGCCAAGTTTGCTGGGGCTAGACTGGTTCGGGCGTTGGGAATGGGGTGACTGGCGCCCACCGGAGCGGATGCAACCTGCAAAACGCCTAATGGAGGAATTCAGACGATTCGAGGACCGTTTAGGCAAGTATAAGGGGACCCCTATATCCTTCAGTTTAGACCCCCAAATAGCTCCCATTAGGCTAAAGGCAAGGAGGGTTCCTTTTGCACTCAAACCTAAAATCGACAAAGAGCTAGATAAATTAGTCAGCCAGGGGATACTAGTGCCAGTTGACCATGCCAAATGGGAGACGCCAATCGTCACCCCTATGAAACCAGACGGGTCCATAAGAATTTGTGCCGATTACAAGGCTACCTTGAACAAAGCATTGCAAAAGAGCGCCTACCCAGTTCCAGTAGTGCAACACTTATTGCACTCACTAGGGCACGGACAAGTTTTGCCAAATTAGACTTGGCACAAGCTACCAACAGCTACCCGTAGATGCTAGCACAGCGCAAGCCCAGACCATTGTAACGCACCGGGGTGCCTTTAAGTGCACCCGGTTACAGTTTGGGGTGAGTGTGGCCCCGGGGCTATTCCAAAATTTGATGGAGCGACTCCTACAAGGGTTACCGGGAGTCGTGCCCTATTTCGATGATGTGTTGGTATCAGGGGAAGATTTAAGAGAACTAGGGAAGCGATTAAGGAAAGTTTTGGCCATTTTAGGACGGCAGGATTAAAAGTCAAAGCAAGCAAGTGTCAGATAGGGGTCGAATCTGTTGAATTTCTGGGTTATAGAATAGACAAAAGGATTCACCCCACTGAGAGCAAAGTCAAGGCGATAAAGAGAGCCCCAGCACCCAAAAACAAGACAGAACTCAGGCTTTCCTGGGTCTGGTAACTTTACGCCGTGTTTTTAAAAGACAAGGCAACCGTTGCTGAACCGCTGCATAAATTGCTTGGAAAAACACAGTTTGGTCGTGGGGAAGTCAGAGAATAGGGCATTTGAGGCAGTAAAAGTTTGCTATCAAGCGATAGCCTGTTAATACAATACAATAACAGGCTGCCATTAGTATTGGTTTGTGATCGTCCCCTATGGAGTAGGAGCTGTACTTAGCCACAGACTCCCAAACGGCACAGAAGTCCCTATAGCATTCTACTCACGAACGATGTCCCGGCTGAGAGAAATTACAGCCAGCTAGATAGGAGGCTCTCGCAGTGTCAGGGTGAAAAATTTCACGAATACGCTTTTGAGACTTTGACATTATCACTGACCACAGACCACTATTGGGCTTACTGGCTGGCGACCGCCCAACGCCAGTGGCACTATCACCCGCTGACCAGATGGACTATCTTTTGGCCGCCTACTCTTACAAACTACAGCATCGACCGGGAAAGAGCTGGGGCATGCGGACGCACTGAGCAGATGCCCATTGCCGGGAAATCGAGGACCCTACTCCGGCACCCCTGCTCTACTAATTGACTCTTGGGACTCTGGGCCAGTCACATCGCAGGAAGTGGCTCGGCCTCCTACCGGACGTTGTTCTTAAGAACTGTAATCGTTGGGTTCAAAGGGATGGCTACCGGGCGCACTGCTTTAGAGAATTTGTAAAGAAAAGAGGGAATTGTCTGTGCAAGGGGTGCCTGCTCTGGGGATAGGGTGGTAGTTCCAGAGAAGCTGAGGAAAAAGTCCTGGAACTACTGCATGAGGGTCACCCAGGAATTGTAAGGATGAAGGGTAGCCAGGAGCTATGTCTGGTGGCCCCTAATGGACAGGGAAATCGGTGACAGGGTTGGCCGATGCCAGGTATGTCAGGAATCCAGACCACTACCACCCACGGCCCCAGTGTTGGAGTGGAGAAACCCCAAGGCCCTTGGTCCCGCATTCACATTGATTTTGCCGCCCTTCCACGGCCAAACATTTCTAATTGTGGTGGATGCATTCTCCAAATGGCTGGAGATCATCCTAATGAAATCCACAACCGCTGGAGCCGTCATTTCAGCACTAAAACACCTATTCGCCACGCGACGGGCTACCGACACCTCGTGTCCGATAACGCCCACAGTTCACTGCAGCATTATTTGAAGGGTACCTGGCTGAAGAGGGCATCCGACATGCTCTCAGCGCCGCTCCACCCCGCGTCGAACGGCCTTGCTGAACGCTTTGTTCGAGTGCGAAGAAGCGCTATCACGCGAAGCAGCCCGGAGACTGGCAGGCACAAATCGACGATTCCTAACCGTCAACACAGGACCCCTGTGTGGCCACCGCCGCAGCCCAGCCGAGCTATTAATGGGGCGAAGCTAGGTGCCCGCTAGACCGGCTACACCCGAACTACGTGCAGGACGGGTTCAAAACAAAACCAGATAGACTCCGGGAATTAAACATAGGAGACTCAGTGTGGGCCCATAATTATAGCGACGGCCCAAACTGGAAGAGGGGGATAGTCATAGACAAAACGGGCCCCAAATCGTATCTAGTGGAAATAGACGATGGCAGAGTTTGAGGCGCCACATAGATCAGCTAAGAAACAGATTGAGCGATAAGGCAGAATTAGGCGAGACGAGCCCTGACTATGATTTAATTAACCCCACAGCTGACTGGAACCGAGAACAAACAGAAAGCATAGAACCAAACAGAGACTTATCTGAGCCAGGCGAGGTCCAGCGACACCCTCAGGCCCCTCGAGAGGACAGCAGGTCCGAGCCGGCGAATAATCCAGGGCCGGATGGCCGGGAGGAGGAGCTCAGAGGAACGAAAAGTCCCTCCGGCAAGCTCGACTCAACTCCAGAAAGTGAACTGCGCAGGTCCGGGAGAGTCAGGAGACGCCCCACGTACCTGCAGGACTACGTAGAGAAGTAATATGCAAATATTGGCAAAGTGCCTTCTGGGAGGGAAGGAGTGTAATGTATTACTGTAAGTTTTGGCGGGAGTTTTAGGCGGGAAATATCTCGTTCCTGATTGGTTGCAGCCTCAGGCTGAAGTGTATATAAGGAGAGGTTTTTCTCCAGAGTTTTGCTGGGTCACACTATATTAAAGAGCTGTTGTCACTAACCTGGTCTCCTGCCTCGTCAATACCCGAACTTAACAAAGACAATGTTAATAACTAAAATATAGGAGGGGAGGTTTGAGAAATATGCATAATAAATGAGGAAATCGGGGTTGTTGGGACACCAGAAATATTGAAATGAAAACAAATACAGCAATGGAGAGAGATAAGAAGGAGGAGAGAGATGGAAAGGGAGAAGGAGGGAGAGAGAAAGAAAGAAGAAAGGGAAGAGGAGAGGAGGAAAGGTAGGGGAAATAAGAGTAGGAGAGAAGGTTAGATAGAGAGGAAGTAGGGAGAAGGGGGAGAAAGGAAGGGGAAGTAGAGAAAGGGTAAGAAAGGAGAGAAGAAAATAAGCAGAATGAAAGGAGGGAGGGAAAGGAGTGAGAAGGAGAAGAAAGGATTGCTGTGAAAAGGAAAAGATGAAATGGAAGAAAGACAACCCCGAATATATTTGAATATATTAGGATAAAAATTGAAATAGTTAAAAAAAAAGAATGAAAGGGAATGAATACAAATAAAAATGGAGAAATTAGAACTTGAGGGCGAAAGAAGATGTGACTTAATAAAATGAGCAAGGAAATATTAGGAAATGAATAAAAACTATGAAAAAAGAATATTTCGGCAAAAAATGCAACTAAGTAAAATATATTTGAATGTATTAAATTATATAAGATATGATATGGCCAATACTCTGTTCATAAATTATGTATGTGTATAGGAGGGGAAACTAAAAAATCAATAAAAACTTGTTCTAAAAAAAATAAAAAATAAAGACGAAAGGCAAATAAATATATAACTGTGATTTAATTAACTTCACTAAGAAAACATATAAATTTGATGAGTTATATACAGCTAAAATACATGTGAGAAATATTAATCTAGAACTACTAATGTAAGTCATTCTACCAATAAAGAATATTTGTAGCTCAGGGTTGAAATGGGGGGTCCTTGTTGCTCTCTGAGCTTGTTTTCTTGCAGATGTTTCATTACCCTAACTAGGTAACATCATCAGTGCTAGTAAGGTGTGCTATTTGCTATCAGTTTATATTCTGGTGACTTGTCTGTCTGTGTGGGTGAGGGTGGTCTTAGAGAATCTTTGGTTGGACTGTTTACTGATGGCTCTTTGGCAGTTTCTTGACTGGGGTACTGTTCACTTGATTGTTGGTCTGAAGTTAACCTTGAAGTTAATCTATGCAGATCTGAGTGCTAATTACTGGTGGAGAGGTGCTGGAGTCTTTTTTCTCTTTTGGGCTGGTTGATCATATCTTTTGCATAGACTATAGATGTTGTTAATGTTTATGTGTCTAATGATGGCTAATTGTCAGAGAAAATCAAAAAATATGAATAAATAAACTGGAAAAATATGACAATCTTAGACCAGGTCAAGTCCAAAAATGCCAGGGAATTTCTAGAAGCCTGGCACTCCGACAAATCTGCTTACTAGCATTGATGATGTTACCTAGTTGCGGTAATGAAACATCTGCAAGAAAAAAGCAAGCTCAGAGAGCACCAAGGACTCCTTGTAAGCCATTCCCAATGACCAATAAAATGAATAGTTGGTTTAATAAAAAATATGCATTTTAAAGTGAATTTCATAAAAATGCATACATAAAAATGGTAAATTCACACAACTCACTTTTGAACTTTTAGATAGGCCATAGCTCTGTTTGCTGGAAGAAGTGCATTGGTGCCATCTGCTGCTATTCCACGTGTGTAACATTCTATTGCTATTTCATATTTACCTTCTTTGAAATATCTGTTACCCTATCGTATTTGGAAAAAGAAATAAATAATGTGGTAATCTAAATATATGCATTCATGTACTACTGAAAATAACACTTTTCTCAATAATTTTATTTGCAAGAGTAGAGCAGGAAGAATTGACTATGGGGAAAATTTTCAAATTTTCAAACAGCTATATAGAATTCTGTATGCTTGGTATCAGGCAGTAAGCAACATGATGTCTCCAACTGTTTTGAACTACACTGTCTTATACCACAATGAGCATGTCCCGGTGTTTGGAAGCCGTACGGGTCTGGATGGGGAGAAACAGGCTCAAGCTTAATCCCTCCAAGACGGAGTGGCTGTGGATGCCGGCATCCCGATTCAGTCAACTGCAGCCGCGGTTGACTGTTGGAGGCGAGTTATTGGCCCCAAAGGATAGGGTGCGCAACTTGGGTGTCCTCCTGGATGATCGGCTGTCGTTTGAAGATCATTTGACGGCCGTCTCCAGGAGGGTCTTCCACCAGATCCGCCTGGTTCGGCAGTTGCGCCCCTTCCTTGATCGGGATGCCTTGTGCACAGTCACTCATGCGCTCGTTACCTCTCGCTTGGATTATTGTAATGCTCTCTACATGGGGCTCCCCCTGAAGTGCACTCAGAGGCTTCAGTTAGTCCAGAATGCAGCTGCGCGGGTGATAGAGGGAGCTACGCGTAGCTCCCATGTAACACCGATCCTGCGCAGACTGCACTGGCTACCTGTGGCCTTTCGAGTGCACTTTAAGGTGTTGGTTACGACCTTTAAAGCGCTCCATGGCTTAGGGCCTGGGTACTTACGGGACCGCCTGCTGTTACCACATGCCTCCCACCGACCCGTACGCTCTCACAGAGAGGGACTTCTCAGGGTGCCGTCTGCCAAACAATGTCGGCTGGCAGCCCCCAGGGGAAGGGCCTTCTCTGTGGGGGCTCCCACACTCTGGAACGAGCTTCCCCCAGGTTTACGCCAAATACCTGACCTTCGGACTTTCCGCCGCGAACTGAAGACACACCTTTTTATCTGCGCGGGGCTGGCTTAAATTGAATTTTAAATGTTAAATTTTATTAATTTTAAAAGGGGTTTTTTAGTGTATGGTAAATTTTTAAATTTTCAGGCTATTTAAATAAGTTTTTTAAAATCTGTTTTAATTGTATTTTGTATTGTTCGTTTTATTCTGCCTGTACACCGCCCTGAGTCCTTCGGGAGAAGGGCGGTATAAAAATCAAATAAATAAATAAATAAATAAATAAATAAAATTACTGTTGAAATTATAAGTTAAATTGAGATGTCATAAGCCAATTGTAAAGCAATGTGTCATCTGAAATTACTGACATGCAAAACAAGCAAAGAAAAAATCAGTTTAACAATACTGGTAAAACGTAGTCATCAATTATGACAATGCAATTCATGAATAGCACTGTCATTCTACCACTGGCCAAGAAATGATTCATTAGACCAAAAACATTCCAATTTAAATATCTGAAAAATATTTTTCCATTGCTGCTTACCAAATCTTTTTCTGCCATAGCCTTTTGCTTCAACTGCTCCTCCTCCAATTGTTTCAGTTCATCTTCTGTAATTTCTACTTTGCTAAAAGTATCTGTTTCTTCAGCCTGACAGTTTTCTTTTGACAAGAGAGCCTAATATAAAAACATAAATAATATTTCAAATAAAATACAATACAATTCTTTATTGGCCAAGTGTGATTGGACATACAAGGAATTTGTCTTTGGTGCATATTTAGCTACACAAAATCATGGTCATTGGCAAATTGATTAAGTTGACGTTCTTCACCTGTTCAATTTTCTTAAGTTCATTCTTTGCTTCAAAGTTGTTTGGATCCAATTCCAAAACCTTTTCATAATCTGTGTGAAGATATAAAGGTAGAGTTTTCAAAAACTATGATTGCATAAGCAATTCTTTAAAGAAAGGAAAATATAAAGTTCCATTACGATACCAGTAGTGCTTCTTTATATAAAATATGACATAGTTCAATGCAAAAACTGTGAGCTAGATAAACTAGATTATTCCTGAAATACAGTCTATTTGTCTAGAGTATTATAGTTATATTCTACAATATTAGAAAATAAGTCTTGTTTTCATTTTGATTGAACATGGCCACAGTTCATTTTATGTTATCAATTTATTAACATAGCCCCGTGATTGCAAACCTATGGCACACGTGCCAGAGGTGGTACATAGAGCCTGTGCCCCAGGTCAGGACTCGTGGTGTTTCGTTCGTGAGCTTCTGTTTCCCTGCAAACGATGAAACAGAAGCTCACGAAAAAGATCTTACCTCTTGCTGTGCTGCCTGTGTTGGGATGCCCCACTTCCTGCCGGCCAGCTGGTCTTTGGGTGTCTACTGCGCATGTGCGCATGTCCACACATGTGCATATCCGCGCATCTGCACATTCATGCATATCCACGCATCTGCACATTCATGCATGTCTATGCATGCACATGGACACACATGTTCACACATGCACGTGTTAGCAAGCACACAACTTTCAGTTTGGGCATGTGTGTGCCCAGTTTGGGCACTGTAAAAGTTAAAAGGTTCTCCATCACTGACATAGCCTTTCATCTACCTAAAGATGGGATAAAACTGTAAAAAATAACTTTTATATACAAATCTTAAGATCTTCTACAAATGTCAAATAAAGCATATTATGTTAGTATTTAAATTTTTTAAACCAGATATTTCCCATAATATCTCCTACAAAGGTCAAATAAAGCATATTATGTCAGTGTTTAAATTTTTAAAATCACAGATATTTCCCATAATAACACAAGAAAATCTCTTAAGCAACCTGTAAGAATAATTGGTCAAATTCTTCTATGCTGTGACTGGAGAAACAGCAATGTATGGAAAGTAATAGTGATCATCTCAAATACATACTCTATAAATCAAAGATTTTGCATAATACAACAAAAAAAGGAATGCATTATACAATACGTGACATGTACCTTCTTTGGCACCCTTAAAATTTCGTAACACAAAACGAGTTGCCCCTCTTCTGCTATAAGCCTTTGTGTAATTTTTGTTTAAGGCAAGGGCTAAATTGCAATCAGATTCAGCCATAGAAAACCTGAAATGATATTGTATGGCTATTAAAATACTTATTGATTAAATACATACTAATAAAAGGACAAGCCCAGATATAGATTCTGAAGTACTATTTATCTGCTACATTTCTTTCAGTAGTTCAAGAAGATATCTTCCTCCATTTTTTCTAAATACCAAGGGCTGAGAAATCTTGTACAAAGTTATCTAGCAAGTTACCATAGGGGAGGATTTAGACCTGGTTCTTTTAGATCCATCATCTTAACTATTTCACCATATTATTTTTCAAAGATATCAATGAACTATTGGAGCAAAGTTTAAAAAAGCTTCCATTTTAACTTCATAAGCTATCAAGGCTGTTGAAAACATAGTCTACTATTGTACATTGGAAGGACTGTGAAAAGAAATTCTCACATTGGCGGTCCAATTTTGAGAAGGAAAACACAAGCCAACCACCGTTAGGGTACTGGTATTTCAATTTAGTTTATAATCAATTCCTTTAATAGTGAATGAGGTTATAGACCCAATTTGAAATAAAACAAGGTTCCTAAATAATTAAAGAGAAAACAGGATTCAAACATGAACCTAGACTAAATTTGTAACATAATATCTAAGTGTGTCCAGGGAAAATACTCTACTAGGAAAAAAACTCCTAAATATTAACCCTTTTTAAGGTTCCAAAAATATCAATTTAGAATCAGTGATTCTATGGAGAAATAAAGGCTAATTTTCCTTATAGTCTAGATCCGGCCATATTCTTTACTACTATGTGTATCTAAGCAACTTTGGGTGAATTTCACGTGGTCTGTATTTATGATTAACCAATTTAAACTTCTCTGATACACAAATTGGAATTAGTGATATTCTAGGCAGGCTGTAATGCTGCGACAAATGAAAGTAAAGAAAGATGATCAGCAGCAAGATGAAACATTAAATGCATGGGGGCCTATCATTATCACTTGGTCTTCCTCACTTCACAGAATTGTTTTATACGGGAGTTTTAAAATGCATTTCCCTGAATATCATTAAAGTGAAATTTGATGTGCAATAAAAATGCATTAGAAATGAGGTAATGCTTAAAACACATATTTTTAAAAATGTTTTAGTTTTTTGTTTTATTTGCTAGTAGTACATTCTGTATTCTTCAGATAGCTCTATTTTGCACTGCCCTCCAACAGGAAAAATAGTCTTGTTTTTTGTTATAATACGTGTGTGTGGGGGGGTCTTGGCATATTCGGGTCTTTTCCCATGTAAGGTTGAGAGTATCTTAGCGACGTTTTGATGAGGTCTCACTCATCATCTTCAGGCTGGGGCTTTCGGCTTCGTGCTTGTGCGAGCAAAGCATGGTCGGAGCTGCCGTCTCTCTATAAATACTGGTGGGGAGTGTTGCGGTAAGTGGGTTGGTTGGTTGTGTGGTTGCATCTTGATTGGTAGATGGAATGGGTGTTTGCAGATGGAAGATGGAATGGGTGTTTGTTTTTCTTTGGAATCTGACTACCAATCCAAACTATCCAACCTACTCCAAGACCCCGCTTACAAACCTCTAAACACAGACCCCACCACCTACCTGGAAAAAACCACCAAATCCAAAATAAAAGCCTCCCCCATCAGTGAAGAGATCCAGCGAAGTATCATCCCCAGAGAGAAATTATCCAGATGCCCCAAGCTTTATGACCTCCCCAAGATACACAAAGAAGGAACACCACTCAGACCCATAGTCAGCTCTATAGGCTCACCTCTACAAAATCTCGCCAAATTCCTTGCCAAACAACTTTAGCCCTACACAGAATCCATCACTTCACACGTACAAAACTCATTCCACTTCATAGAAACAATAAAGAAATAAAACCTACAACCCAGCGACCTACTCGTGAGCTTCGATGTCATATCCCTCTTCACTATTAAAGAAGCCTTGACAGCTATCCAAAACAAATACAACCCCCCCAAACACATCCTAGATCTGACCAACCACTGCCTAACCAACACATACTTCATCCATAATGGACAAAGATACAAACAGATAGAAGGAGCACCCATGGGATCACCCCCTCACCCGTCATCACAAACCTATACATGGAATACTTTGAAACCAACACTTTAGATAAATCTGAACTCAAACCCAAACTCTGGCTTAGATACGTAGATGACACTTTCGTAATTGGCCACATGGAAAGGAGAAACTGGACAACTTCCTCACACATCTCAACAGCCTATACCCCAAAATACAATTCACCATGGAAATAGAAGCTAACAACCAACTCCCCTTTCTGGACATCCTAATCTACAAAAAATCCAACGGCTCCCTAGGACACACCATCTACCAGAAAAAAACACACACCAACCGCTACTTAAACGCACAATCACATCACCACCCTGCACAGATCAACTCCATAGCCAAGACTCTCATCTCCAGAACCAAACGCCTAGCCGACAAAGACACCTGAAAACTGAATTACAAACTCTCACAAACGTATTAATCTCCAACGGATTCCAAAGAAACACAATTACCAACCTAATCCAAAGGGAGACACTGCCCAAAATATATATATAGGGTTGCACAACACAAATATATAAGATATTACAAGGTTAAAACTAGCAAGATTTTTTTTGCCAGGTAATGATGTGGTAAACATATCCTAATAAAATATATCTAAAATTCAGTTTTCTAATCTGCAATTAATTATATTTGAAGTGAAATATGATGGAAGTCAACAGACTCTTACTTCTTTAGCCGAAAAAAGGCAGATGCTCTATTTGTAGGCAAAGCTGGATTGTAAGGATCTGCATTCATTCCTTTTGTGTAGCATTCTACTGCAGCGTCATAGTTTTTTTGTTTAAAATAAGTATTGCCCTGTTAAAACAAATGTGATAAACACTAAGATGAATATATTACAAACCTTTATTCTTTTTCTCATATCTTTGAAACAATACTTGCCCTGTTTTTCAAACCAACATAATTATTTTCAAGTGCTAGATAAATGAAATCCTTACATTTGATTCAACCACAATATTCTGAGTTTTTCAAAATCTTTCTGTTAAATAAATGCTATATTTCCCTTATCATCATAATTGAAATAGAAATTTGTGATTATAAATCTAATTTTATGACATTTCATCTGAATCTCTTTAAGAATTCTTATCTTCAATTAGTAGTATCCAAATACTACAGTACAATGTACACTGAATGACTGAAATAAATGAATAAAAAACAAAAGTATCTTTTATATAAGAAAGAATAACACTATAAAAAGATTTTTGATCTGCTACTTTTTCACTGTAACATGGGATTGTTTTAGAGATAAGATAAAGAGGACTAGGTACAAAATTGGAAAAAGACAGAAGGCCAATTTATTTCACAATCTATCAATTCTATCAATTCTTACTTTTTTAAACATTAAGATACATAAGAATTCATATTAGTTTTCAGGCTTTATTCTAGCACAGATATGTCAAACACAAAGACTGCGGGCCATATCCGGTCTGCGAAGTAGTTAGATCTGGTCCTCGGGACCACCCTGGAAAAAGCAAAGGACCAGCCTGTGGCGCCTGAGCCCAACCCAGGCTGACCGGGCACTGATCTACAATCTGGTGGCAGCCATCCAGGCCAGAACATGGTCAGCCTTAGATCTCTGGGGCCGCCCTGGAGCTAGCGAGGGACCACTCCCACCCTTCCCCCTGGGTACATGCACAGGAGGCAACAAGCGTGCAGGACCTGGTGTCCCTGGGGACCATCTTGCCTTGCAGGCTGCCTATGTTCAGAGCTCTTCCCTTTCACCCAGAATACCAGCGCTAACCTCCTGTGCGCACACTCAGTGATAGCTCCTTGCTGGTTCCAGGGTGGCCACACGGGTCAGATCTAAGGCTGACCACGTATTGGCCTGGATGGCCACCACAAGCCTCCATACCCTGCTAACCAGCTTGGCCTCGCAACCTGTGAGGCTTCCCTTTTGCTGGGACTACCCCTGCCACTGCGTGGGAAAGCCACAGCTGCCAATCTCTCCCCCTGTCCATGAAGGGAGGGAGGGCGGGAGATGGCAATGCACAGATTCAATCTTTCACAGCTATGTGTATCAGAATATGCAGGCAGATTAGTCAGCTGATAGCGCAGTAAGAAAGGAGGAGTGAATGACAGGGACAAGGGCCTTGTCTTTAACCTAATGAGAAATGCAGAAGGAAGGAAGGGAGGGAGGGAAGAAAGGGATAGAAGGATGGGAGGAGGAGAAGGAAGGAGGAGGGGGAAGAGGGGAAGAAGAAGAAGGAAGGACGGAAGGACGGAGATTATGAGAGGGAGAGAGGGTCTGAGGGAAGTCCTGCCTTAGCACTTGGCCACCAGCAGCCCTGCTGCCCTTTTGCCTTGCCCCCTCCTCTCCTGGTGGTCTCCCATCCTAGAGCTAAAGATGCTTTGGTTACAAAGTCGGGTCTCCTTGGAAGGAGAGGGTGTGGGCCTCCATCTGATCCACATACTTTGCCCTCCTGCACACATGATGAGCAACCTGGCCAAGGAGAGTGAGTATAGCAGCAGCAGCCTCGAGAAGGAGGTAAGCGTAGCTGGGTGCCCCCTTGGGATTCCGGTGCCCTGGGAGATTGAGGGCCGGGCTGGGTACTTGCACTCCACTGCCTAGGGCTCTGGGCAGCCTGTGCCACCATCCAGGGGTTCTCTGCATGGCCTGAGACGAGGTTTTGACACTCACCCTGGTCTCGCCTTTCTCTGCTGGAGACAATGGATCCTTCCAGCCTCACCGAGGCCACCACAGGTGCCCGTGACACGAACTACATTAAGATGGCCACACTCACCCCAGCTACGCCCACCTGGACCCCCGAGGTCAACCACAACCCTGATGCAGCCCTCAATGAAATAGAGTTTGACACCTCTGTTCTAGCAGGTAGATCAGATGGCAATAAAGATATTATTACAATAAAGAAATGATCTCAATCATTTAATAATTACCTAGATATATCCAAGAAGGATTTTTTTTAGAGTTTCAAGAACATAAATTTCAGCATCTACAAAACCCATGGTACAAGAGAAACAGAAAGAAGACATAGCAGGGGTGAAATGCTCCCGGTTCAGACCAGCCGATTCGGTAGAGATGGTGACGGGTGGTTCGGAGAACGGGTAGCAAAAATCCCTGCCACCCCCACCCCCCACCCCATGCCCAGCTGAGCCACGCGATTGTCAGAGCCTTTTTTTTACTTTTAAAAGCATTTTTTCTACAACCTCTTTGGCCAAATAGGTTGTAAAAAATGCTTTTAAAAGGTAAAAAAAAGGCTCTGATGATCACAGCTGAGCTGCGCAATTGTCAGAGGCTTTTTTTTTACTTTTAAAAGCATTTTTTTACAATCTCTTCAGCTGAATAGGTTGTTAAAAAATACTTTTAAAAGTTAAAAAATATATTCGAATAAGATAAGCCCCCACCAACACAGGACACACCCCCAGCCAATCAGAGCACAGAAAAACCCCCATCCAATCAGAGCACAGCCAAGCTCCCACCCAATCGGTTCAAACCCCCACTAGCAGTTAAAAGGAAGAAACAGCTGCGATCACACATTGCTCCCAGAAGCACGAAGCTGAAGCCTGAAGATGACGAATGAGACTTCAAAACGTCGCCAAGACACTTCCAATTTTACACGGAGAAAACCCGAACAACCAAAGACCTATATACAAACACCCGTGAAAACCTCAGAAAACAAATATATATATATATATATATATATATATATATATATATATATATATATATATATATATATATATATATATATATATATATATATATATAAAAACTTGAAACTTAAGAGCTAGTTTGGTCTAGTTGTTAAGGCACCAGGCTAGAAAGCAGGGGATATGAGTTCAAGTCCCACCTTAGCCATGAAAGTCAGGTAGGTGACTTTGGGCCAGTCACTCTCTCTCAATCCAATCCACCTCACATAGTTGTGGAAAAATAGAAGGAAGGTATGTTGATTCGCCTTGAATTATTTGTACAAATAATAAAGGTATAATATAAAGAAAAAAATCCTTCTCAACTAGAGTTTGAGAATACAAACTGTTATATAGGCTAATTTATCCTGTTCCTTAGTAAGCATTAGAAGAAAAAATGTGGGTCTATTAAAATATGAAAAATAACCTTTTCTTTCTCAGCAAGAGCTTTTTCTGTATCAATGTGAATTCCATCTTCCTCAGAATCTGACACTGAGTCATGAGTGGTATCTTCCTTATCAAATTCTTCAAGTATCTTATCCTGAAAAGACAAATGTAAATCTTATAAAGGCAAAACAAATTTAAAGAATGAGTATAATGCAACAAGGAACCAATCCAACCTTGCAGATATATAAAGTCTATATAGTCGCTGACAGAGGGAAGGGCAGCATATAAATTTATTACTAATACTGGTACTATATAGAAATATTTGTATCAATGGTAGAATTATAGCCTTTCGATACTATTTCCAACTATTCCATCAAACTCTTTTCTAATGAAGGAAATAAATTTCTTCATGATTTCTAGAAGTATAAACATCTTCTTCCTATGTCTGGCATTTTTTACATTAAAAGTGTGTGTGTGTGTGTGTGAAATATTATTGTCATATTTATATAGTGTCTTTTCATGAAAGCATCTAGGTTATGTACAACAGATAAATAAAATCAACCCCCAAACTTTAAAGTAGTGTTTAAGCACTAAAATAAAATTAATGCATGTTACACAATACTGTCAACTCTACTTTTTATAAAATAAGCATTTTTTAAAATTTTGGATACCAGTTTTAATGAAGTACTACAACACTTAAGACTTGTATCTTTAGTACAGTTACCAACATTATTTTACAACATAGAAACTAGTAATTTATAGTTTTGTGTATAAATATCACAAAAACTTGCCTAGCATTTTGATAAACATATTTAATAAAAAATATTCTCATACCACATCCAGCTTTGCCCAAGCTTCATAATCATAAGATTTTATCTTGTTCTTTTTGTTTTCCTCAATTGTTTGTTTGCTCCCTTTGCTCTTCTTTTTTTTGTAAGCTTCATTCCGAATTGGGGGTAAATCCTAATAACAGTAAATGTAACAGTATACTTTCAGGAAACTTTTGACAATATATGACATCCATTTATAAAACAGGAATGCAGTAGTATAAAATCAATGCTAGCTTTTTTCTAAAAGACAAGGGTCCAAAGCATTAGCCACTGGAAAGTGGTTCCCCAAGGGGAAAACCATAAAGTCTTTCAAACACTTCAACAGAAAATCCCAAATCAATGATTTAAAAGAAAATGGTAGAACTTGGATAAAGAGAGGCATAGAATCAAGATTACTACTGCTTTATAAAACCCTAGAAAGTCCACACCTGGAATACTGCAACTAATTTTGGTGACCCTACAAAAAAGATGTTCTCTGAAAAAGTTCAGAGAAGAGCAACTAAGATGATCGAAGTCCTGGAGACTAAAACATATGAAGAACGGCTACAAGATTTGGGTTTGGCTAATCTAAAGAAAAGAAAAATTAGGGGTGACATGATAGCAGTATTCCAGTACTTGAGGGGTTGCCATAAAGAAGAGGGGGTCAAATTAGTCTCCAAAGCACTGGAGCACCGGACAAGAAACAATGGTTGGAAACTAATCAAAGAGTTAAATAATCTGGAATTAAGGAGAAACTTCCTAACAGTGAGGAAAATTAATCAATGGAACAACTTGCCTCTAGAAATTGTGGACGCTCCATCACTGGATGTTTTTAAGAAAAATCTAAACCAGTGATGGCTAACATTTTTATCGTCATGTGCTGAAAGCATGTGCATGCACATGATAGCACACCTGCACACCCATAATACAATACACATGTAACCCCCTGTGCACCCTGCCTCCCACTCATGTGCGCTTGACCTCCCCACTCCCCACCCCCTGCACATGCATGCACAACCCCCACATGCGCCCCGCATGCATACATGCATGTCTCCCGCATACACCTCGGCCCCTGCACATTCATGGCAGAGACCTGAAATCCAGCTGGTCGGAGGGAGGCGCACACACGTGTGCTGTGTTCCGGAGCTGGGGCAATGGCTCGTGTGCCCGCAGAGATAGTTCTGCGTGCCACCTGTGGCACCCATGCCATAGGTTAGCTATCACAGGTCTAGACACTCACTTATCTGAAATAGTATAGGTTCTCCTGCTTGACCAGGGGAATGGACTAGAAGACCTCCAAGGTCTCTTCCAGCTCATTCATTCTAATTCTAACAGGGTGTGGGACACACACACACACACACACACACACACACACACACACACACACACACCAAGAATGAAATATTCGGGGGAATATTAAAAAGGCAAGATTGAATATTTCCCCTAAAGGAGAAATGGAAAAAAATCTTAAGGGAGGCAGAAACCAGCCTGTTTCCCTGCCCCAAGCAGAAACTGAGGAGGCCAGCTTATTAGAAATGCAGATTTGGTAATCAATTCAGAAAGACTGGGTAAGGCAGAAACTTCAGATAAGCAACACAATCAAGTCAAAGGTTGCCAAAATTAGCTCAGATAAACATCTAGGATTTGCATTTCCCCTTTTGCCTATAGAGCCAGCCATGACTCCTACATGACCCCTTAGGAATCCAGAAGGTATAAAACCCACCCACTCTAAATTCCATTTTGACAGCTGTCCCAGAATCACATGCAGTTGGTGGTTCTGCTTCATCAATAAGGGGAATCTTTCTTTCAAATCAGTCTCCGTTTTATTCCTGGCTTGGAACTGGACTTGGATATTTCTTCCAACAAGGGTAATTGTTGAGTTGACCAGGATCTATTCCCACTGACAATCTGTCCTAACAGAAAAGGTTTTGCTTCTCACATGATTTTAACAGTGATTTTAACAGTGACAGATTGAAATAGTTTACACTAGCTGAAGTACTCATCTAAGATATGGAGACAAACGTTTGAATTTAAAATATCCCATTCCACTCTCCCAAATATTGTTTGATTTTCTTCACTGCAGAACAGTGAGAAAGAATTGTAGCAATTTCTAAAGCGTTTTAAAAGGAATGCATTTTATTTTATGATATTCTACTTTATTTTATGATATTCTACTTTATTTTATGATATTCTATAGCAAGAAAGCCCATCTAACCATTACCCCTAGATCTCTGGCAAAGAAACAATATAACTGAATCCTAAGTTAACTATATAAGTGATTGATTTGTAATTCTATTTTTAATTAGATGAACTAGTATTTCAAGGTGTCTTTATTCATCCCATTATCAACACATCAGTCTTACTTTTTCGGCAGTGCCACTCTGATGCCTTAGATCATGATCTTTTTCTTTAATATCCTTCTCCCATGATTCCAAATCTTTCACAAAATCTTGAAGTTCTTCAGCATTTTGTCGGATTTGCAACTGTAACTCAATTGCTTTATTTGGTGAACTCATCTGATGAAAGAATGCATTGGAAAACAGATAGGTCTGTAAGAATCATAAACAAATTTTAGCTTAAAAAAAAGAAAAATAAACATCTTTTTTGGCATAGTATTATGCAAATCACATGTGCTTACTGTGGAAAAATCAGCTTGCCAGTGATTATTACAATAATGCTTTAGGTTTAAAATAACACAAGCAAATTGAATTCATCCAGTCTTTGAAGGACAGCTGCCACATTGCATTTCCCCTTTGGATAAATTAAATCTGCTGTAAGCAAACATTTCAGCATCTTATGAAGAACCCTGGTACAGAAAGTGATGTCCTGCCAACCAGCTGGGCCTAGTCAATGTTCTGCAAAGTTCCTCTGACAACTGTCCTACCACAGCTAGTCAGGTGTCCAGTTCACCTGAAAATAAATCAGCCACTAAGGCGGGAATCAAACCAGAAGCAGACATTCTGCCCATGCAATCACCCTTGCCCTTTTTTTTTAACTGATATGGAACAACTAATCCACTTTTTAATTTTTCACTAAAATGAGAAATAATTAGAACAAATCACGGGTGCAACTTATTTTTATATACAAGTCAGATTGATATAAGCATGCCTTATTTCTGTACATATTCATTCTTATTCTGTGGCCTCATAGAGCCCATCATTTTGGCGGGACTTTCCTTTAAAAGACAGGTTTAAAAAAAGAGATATGTGTGTGCTGGGCATGAAAGGACGCGGGGGGGACGGGACGACGAGGCGGGGAAGCAACCCTGATGCATTTATTTCCACAGTGCAAAAGAATCGTCCTGGGTACGGCCTGTGAATGCTGAACGTCACCCCCCAAAAGAAGGGAGGACATCAATTTATCCGTCTGCGCCAGAAAAGCAAACAAGGTCGATGTTCCCGGTTTTTCATAAGAACCCAAGAAACAAGCCATTAACCCAACCTCAATGAGTTTTCTTTGCTCCCCCCGCCCGCCTTGCCTAGCAACAGTAGTGGGGCGTCCCCAACCTCTGCGACCGCAAACTCCTCTCACTCTTCTGCTGTTCCGAAGCCCGTCTCGCTTTCCTTTTCCACAACACCTAGCGTGCCAAGCAAAGGGAGGTGCGTCGCCGTGGTAGCCACTCTAGCGGAAAAGACTTCCAACTTCTATAGTCCAAGTTAGGTAGAAAATGAGAAAGAGCGTCGACAGCTCCCCTCGCCCACCTCTCCGCATGCGCGTTCTGGTGCATGAATTTCGTTCTCCCTAGACAGAATGCGAGTGTTTGCCGCGCTTCCACTACCCCATTTCGTAGGTACAGAAACTAGAAAGTTGCCGAGGCAAGAGAATTATAATTTATTTGTCTATACATGGTTTGGAAAAGAGGCATAAAGGAAGAGCTCTATGGACCCCATCTCACTTTAGTTTACCTAAGATGAATCGCCCCAGACAGGCAGCAGGAAACACGCGTGGCGAACCTCTATGGTTTCGGCGGAAGATGGCCTTTGCCTGGATTCGAGGGACGGGTACGGTGGCCGGGGAGACCATATGAACAGAAATCTCCGTTTGCTCTGTTGCCCGCGCTTGTATGAACTATGACGTCTGAGCGGTCTTCGCAACCGGAGAGTCGCGGCTCTGGCGAAGAGCAAGAGGACGACTTTGGCTACAGTCGGTTTCCCGAGAGAACTCTTGGCCAGGGGAAGAAGCCCGCATTGAAAGGAAAAATAATCTCCAGCTTGTTTGGTTCCCAATATAGGTGCCAGTCCATGCTGAAGGTTGCCTTAGACAGTAAGTCCCGTCCCCCGCCCCGCCCCCCTCGGCCCCCTGATCGTGAGAATGTATTTTTCTAATGAGGAAGGATGATGTACCGATTTCTGCTTCAGAGAAAAAGCCTTAGGTTTTTAGTGTGCATTCTCCCCAAACAAATGAGCCTTAACATATTCCCTTAAAGTTTACTGCATGGTAAGTTGTAATTCTGACCTTGAAAATATATTGTCCTATCTTAAGTAACTCCAGTATAATGAGCGATCAAAATGCTATGAAACTATATCTGTATAGTTATAAAAATATGTATACACCTACACACACTTTCTCATTTGACAGAATTCCTGTTACACGGGCAGGGAGATCATAGCTCTTTATATAATTTGTCAATTTAGTAATCCAGAGCAGGGGTCTCCAACCTTTTGGGCCTCAGGGACCAAATTCATAATTTTAAATCCCATGGACCACTGTGGGGGAAAGGCTCAGCCTCCTTTCAAGCCTACCTGTCTGCTTCTGCGATGCCTCTGGGTGGGAGGCCCGAGAGAAAGCGCCTGGTCCAGGCACACACTCTTTTGTGTTTCTTCTCTCAAGAAGCTTGGTTAATCAGAGTGAAGGAAATTGAAGACGGACAGACTGACGGTGGCTTGCTGACATTGGTGAGAAAGTCAGTCTCATATTTCACAGCTGTAGTCACAGGACTGGCCCTTTGGTCATCCCAGCTCCTCCACCCGAGTGCACCGGCCTCCCGGGGAGCTGCTCCCTGGCAGGCCGGTGCACCCGGGTAGAGGAGCTGCTTTGGGATGACCAAAGGGCCAATCCTGTGATTATTACAGCTCTGGAATATAGGACCAGCCCGTAGTGGGGCTGGAAATTTCTGCCATTGGGGGGTGGCACATGCAATGTGCAACTTTGCAGGTGGTGCAACATGCAAAAAGGAGAGCAGCCCTCGCCGGCCAGAATAAGGTAATGGTGGAGGCTGAAGCAGAGGTGGCGATGGCTGGAAGATGCGGGAGCAAAGCACTACTTGCATTTGCAGGGCATCAGCATTCCGCTTTCACTGTGGTATAATTGCGCCAGCTGGTGGCACCAAGGCAGCCTTCATCTCCTGCCGACTGGGGCTTAGAGCAGTAAACTGTGTCCGGAAAGCACTACAGCCAGAGTCAACCCTAGCTGTCGTGTCCCACTCCTCCGCTGACGGCCGGGTCAGGGAAATCCGAATCAGGCTTGCCTCTGCAGCTCTGCCCAAAGTCCTAGCAAAGTCCTCAGAGCAGGCAGGAGACCAGTAAGTGACTTCAGCAAGATAAGTTCGACTTTTGCCTGACTCAGAGACTGCCAGAAAGCAGATCCTTTATATAGGCCATGGGGTGTGGCTCCATGACTCAGCACTCATTAAGGCCTGCCCCTCCCTTCCTTCTGTTGCCTCCGCCTATCCAGCCTTCTGATGTGAGGGTCACACCAATCAGCAGCTGTTGGGAATAAACCCTCCTCAGGCTCACATGCTGTGGAGGAGGGGGAGGGGTCTAGCTGCTCCGTTTGCCTGGGCATGGAGTCAGGGCTGGGGCCGGGAGATGCTCCTTCTTCTGCAGTTTGTGTGGGCATGGAGCCAGGACTTGGGCCGGGAGGCATACATTCCTCAGTGTTCGGGAGCAGGTAAGAAGGCCCCGGCTGCTCTGAGGGCGGGCAAGACACAACACTAGCTTTGTTGTCCATTGCGGACACTAGTTCGGCCCCCTGCAAACTCTCATCTCTAGAGGAGCCCGGCTGAAGTTTCCTCCACCGCTTCAGTGAGCGTTCCTCGAGAGACAAGAATTTGCAGGGGCCAATCTAGCATCCGGGCTGGCTACAAGCAAAATGTTCATTCTTGGCCACATTTGAGATTTCTAGCTGCAATGGACAGTAAAGCTAGGGTTGATCCTGGGTGCTTCTCTCCGCTAACAGGCGGCCAAGCTAACTGCTTAAAGGATCCCATCCTGTCCCTGCGAGTCAAAGAGCTGAAGCTTGAGTGGTACAGGTACTTTGGCCAGCTCCTCGAGAAAAATTCAAAGATTTCTCTGCAGACCACCAAAATTTTCTCACGGACCACAAGTGGTCCTCAAACTGCTAGTTGATGACCACTGATCCAGCGGGTTTAAGATTGCAATTTTATCTGTTCCAGTAGACATAGCTTAGGACAGGGATGTCAAACTTGCTTCGTTATGGTGGCGTCACATGACGTATCATGACTTTTTTCCCTTCACTAAACCAGGCGTAGGCATGGCCAACACGTGAGGCATCTGGCCCGCGAGCTGCGAGTTTGACAGCCCTGGTTTAGGGAATCTATCCGTCTCCATTTCATTAATTTTGCGCTAGTAGTTATAAACTCTAATTTTAGACTGTGTGTGAATTGTGTAAATTCCCAATTCAGCTGTGACTGCTGCAGCAGATGTCTTAGGGTCCACACCCAAAATACATCTTAGATGCTGAGACTGTGTTTGTTCTAAAACTGTAATAAAAGTGTAAATCCCAAACCTCAGCTCTGTATAGGAGCGTGGGGAGTACCTTAGCTTTACATACTTTGATTAGTGGTACTAGGGAACCTCCTTGGTAACTGTGATTCTTTAATTTAAGTACTAAATTGAAGCGAATTTTTGCTCTGTGTACTCTGTTGGTGATTACAAGCCCGGTCTTCCGCCTAAATATATGAAGGTGCTAACCTGTTCTTGTTGCCATCTATGTCTCTGGTTATGTTTACCAAGCACCACAATTTTTGATTTGGATTTGCTAATAATTAGAGTTATCCTGACAGTAGTAACTAAATCTCCTTAGTAGCCTACGCGATCCTACTTGTGAGTACAATAATATCGTATCATCAGCATAGAGCAAGATGTTACAATCTTTATTTAGGATTGTTTGCATGTGCATCATAGGGTCTTAGATTAATCCTGGCAAGTCATTGATGTATAAATTAAATAGCAATGGAACTAAAATGCACCTTTACTTTACCCCTTTGCTTGTGTGAATCCTGTTAGTCAGGGCTCCATTAACCCTATGCCACACTTTCAAACAAATATAGAGCTTTAATCAAGATTAGTAGTCTAGGTTCAATTTTAAGAACTGTCAGTTTACGCCATAGTACATCTCTACTTATCATATCAGATGCGGCTGTGAGATCTATAAAGGCTACATATAGGGGTCTTCTCTTGTAGGCATATTTGGTAATTAGATGGTTCAGAACAAAGCAGTTGTCAATGGTAGATCGACTTTTTCTAAAGCCTGCTTGTTCTACAAGAATATGATTTTCCTCTGCCCAGATTTCCATTTTGTTCAGAAGGAACCTCACATATATTTTTGCTATAATATCAATCAGGCTAATGTGTCTATAATTACTAGGATCCTTTTTATTCTCTCTTTTTTTTTTTATGGGGACCACTACTGCCATCTTCCAGCCAACTGGAATATGGCAGGTGTTATTTATATGTGTGAAAAGACTTGCCAAAAATGGACTCCACCAATCAGCGAAGTTCTTAAATATTTCTGCTGGTAGAAAATCCTCACCTGTGGCTTTATTGTTCTTTAGACATTTAATAATAGATAGTATCTCTTTTATAGAGACTGGCTGCCAAAGCGGAAGGGTTTCAGGGGGTGCTTGTTCACTGCTTAGAAACAGTTTCTCTACATATTCGGTAGAGGCAAACAGACTTCAATAGTAGTTTTCCCATTCTTCAGTAGAGATTGGTATATCAATGCAAATGTCTGTTCCTTTAGAACTCCGGCTACTGAATGCCGAATATTATGACTTTTAGCGGCCAATTCAAGTTCTGCCCAAATTAAGGTGGTGGAACTTTTTTTTCTTTAATTTTATTATTTTTTTGTATTTTCTTCTTGTGTGCAACATCTCAGCTTGTATATGAGCAGTAGGATTCTTCTGGGAGAGCCTCATGGCTGCCTTCAATTTCTTTTTCAGCTGCTGGTATTCAGAATCAAACCAACTGGGTCTATCCACTTGAGCTTTTTTGGTAGCAGATTTAGTTATTAAGTTTTTCTTCAGGATATTATAAAGATTAAAGAATGCTGGTGGCCAGTCAGTAGTAGATGACTGGATTGTTCTAGCCCAGTTGGTAGCATTCTCTTCTTTAACACAGAGTTATTGTCTTAGTATCAACTTTATCCCACATTAACCTTTTATTTTGGATCACCTTTACCTTTTTGGTGAACCATCTGTTAACCATATTATATGGTCTTGAATCTGATTGAGCTCGCAATGTCACGCTTACAGGCTGATGATCGCTATTGTCACTGAATTGTACCGTAGCCTCTGAGAAGAGGTCGACTTTATCTCTAGACACACAAAAGAGATCCAGTACACTGCTTGAATGGGTCGAGTGGTATGTGTAAGGATATGTATAATTTTTATCCTTACCTCCCAGGATTTGGAGATTATCCTTAAAAATTAAGGAGACTAGGAGCAGGCCAGCAGTGTTGCGGTCTCTCAAGAGCCACTGAGGATGGTTATAGAAAAACTCCCCTGGGACTCGCTTTTTCTGGCTGAACTCATACAAAGAAGGACCCAACCTAGTGTTCAAATCTCCTAGTAATACCACTATGGACTGAGGGTACAATAAAGATATATTGTCTAGGTCTAGGATAACTTCCAAATTTATACAATATTTGGAGTTGTAATACCAGGATGTGTTTAGAGGAATATACACATTTACCAGTATTAACTTGAACACTTCATATCCAAATTTAACAGCTAAGAAATACAAATACTTGTCTTCATTGTATAGTTTCTTCCCCTGCCATTGCAATTCTTGCTTTATAAGAATGCACAACCACCACAGGATCTCCCTTTGTTTTTTGTTTTTTGGGCTGGGGAGGTCCATCCCTGAAAGTCTGGCAGTTGTCTTAGTTCATCCACTTCAGTTAACCAGGTTTCCTGAATGGCTATTACATCAAATCTAAAGAGAAAGTTCATTAGACCACTATCAACCATCCTTTCCAGCCAGCCATGTTCCAGGTCACCATCTGTATGGAATTCCAGAAGCAAGGTGGTCTGGCTTGGTTGGTTGGCTAGTTAGTAAAATGCCAGATGTCAACTTGACTTGGAGCTGTGTCGACATTAACTATGCTTCCCATATAGACACAGTTACTGTGAGGTTCGGTATTTTTCCTCGTGAGTTGCAATTGTTGTTGTTGTTGCTCCTCTTTATCTTGATTGTGAGTATTCTTCTACTTTTGATCTAAGATTGATGTTTCTTCAAGTGGACGGGGACTCTGGCTTTCCTTCTCCTTATTTAGTTGTCTTACTGGATGGTTAATTTGGACTTGTACTGTTATGTCCTGTTGGATGTCCCTTTCCTTTCCTTTTTGTTTTGGACTGGTACACCTTCTCTTTTTATTTATTGGGCCTTGAGTACTTTCAGAAGCCGATAGCAATTCCACAGAATTCCACAGAAGATAGCGAGAAGGAAGCAAAACATTCAAGCTTTCTGTTGCACTAGTTGCTGATTTCAATATTAAGCTAATTATTTCAATCTTATTTAGTATCAGCTCTTGGTCTCCTGGGCAAAGGCTGGCAAACTGGTGGATTAGTTCTTCCATGTCATCCATGAACTGAAACTTTCCATTGTGTAGGTTTAAATATTCTTTTTTATCTTTTTATAACCTTGTTAGTTGAAGGCTCGTTTGTTTGGCCATTAGTATTTTGGAATTCCCAAGGCTAATGTCAACCTCCCTCATTGTCTTGGCTCCCTGCCCAGACTTTAACAGGGAGTGAATTTGGGTGGTGTGAAATACCCATCTTGGCCAAATACAGAATTCCTTTAGGGAGGTTTCAAGCCTGAATAACATTGATGGTAGAACAATCTACCCAAAGGTTAGTAATATTCTTTTGCAGCCTTGTCTGCTGAGGAGCCAAGAAATCTCTGTTAGCTCGTTGGAATATACCGTACAGTGTAAGAGTTGGGATAGACAGATCAAAATGACTTTCCTGTTATGCCACCTGCCCCTGTTCAGAGGGGTGTTGGTAATGTGGAGTAAGATCCTGTGCCTCTGTAAGACCAGCCTCTCCACTGTATCTTCTCTGTCTTGAGGCCCCCGGTCCACATAGGCTGGCTAAGCATTATGTGGAGTTTTGATGTTTACTTCTTCATCTAACTTATAGATATGTTTTCCCATTAGAGACTTTAGTTCTTCAATCCCTCCATTTGCTTTCAGGAGCTGGTCAAATATGGCAGAAACTGTTTGTGCTTTTAGTAGGCAACTCTTGGTGACCTAATCCAAGTCTCCTTTAAAATAGTTCCTAATATTATTCTTGTTCCCTCCCCCAACTCCTACTGTAACTGGAACTCCCTCCTCCACAGAGAAGCAATTGTACTCTTCCCAATGCAGTAAGGGGCTTGGTTTGTTTGCGGGGGTGGGGGGAAGAAAATAGAGAAGGAGTCTTACTTGCAGTGTCCGTTATCTGGAAAAAAATCTTTTATCTTGGGTTGTCTTGGCGTTGTCACAGCCATGTTGTCTCCGAGAGAGATTTGCGTGTTACAATTTGTTGCCTGACTATCACAGGTCTATTAAAAAAATACTTAAAATGAAATAGTAAAAGATCCAAACAATCTTATCAGTCTTGGTTCATTGATAAAACCACAGAAGGAAATCATTCCTGCAGTTGCTGCTGCTCCTGTAGTGGTTAAGGCAACCAGCTACAAACCAGGAGACCTACCAACTTATAGATGGAGGTGATAGTTTGAATGTCTACAATTAATTAGAAATACAGTCTCAATCTCTTCTTAAAAACCTCCAGTGATGCAGAACCCACAACTTCTGGAGTTCAGCTCCTTTCACTGATTAATTATTCAGGAAATTTCTCCTTCCTGTGTACTCTTCCATAGCAAGGGAAGACACATTTCAGTCAAAGTTAAACTCCTCTTCCATGGCTTCATCTTTTTCTTCTTCCTTTTCAATTTAATTACAATTCTGGAATGTTCTGCTGGTCTTATTTTTTCTAGATACATTATTATTAACTTTTATTTATTTTAAACATTTAAAAGAAATACCTATCTCACAACATTAGTCAAGGAGGTTGATGCTGTCATCTAGCTGGATACTTCCTTCCTCGACTTCAGCTCTGAAGAAGCTTCTTGGATAAGAAGTGAAACGTGTTCAAAGGAAAAAAAACACAAGAAAATCCAGTTGCTTTTTGAAAGAGCACCTTTGGGACGTGTTGCTTTCCTTCTTTTCCTGCACAGAGGATGTCACAATCAGCAAAGTGGGTGCTCTGGTATCGTGTTTTTATTATAGTATCTAGGTGTTGGGCCATCTACCTTGGTGTCCTACATCAAAAGGATATTTTTACTTATATTTATTTATTTATTAAGTATTTAATATTTATTAAGTTTTTACCAAAGCGGAATATTCATTTGAATTTCACTCAGATTAGTTCCTTTGCTCCTTGGCTGTGGAAGTACACTTGAACATTATTAAACTCCCTTTATTATTAAACTCCCTTTACTTAATGAGATTTGATATCTAAGTAAACACTTAAGATTTTGCTAGTAGTATCTCTTGCTGTCAATCAAGTTCATCTGTGTTTTGATTATGATATCTATAAATTGTTTCTGGATGTACTGTATGATGCTTCATAAGTTTAATGATGTTGTAAACACTTTCTGAGGTAATTGAAAGATAAGCTCTACATTTTTTTCTCTGAATAACAGATTTGTTTAGAAATGAGTTATTGTGCCAATGTTTATTCTAGGTCCACAAGCTAAACTGCTACTTGAAGCTATGAAGAATTCTGGCTGGTGAGATAATTTATCTCCAAAGATTATTATATGAATGCTCTGTATTATATTTGTTATATGTGTGACTTTTCATTTGCTTTAGTGCTGTTGCCCATAACCGACACATTTCATGTGAAAATTGTGATAAACATGTTGGTGGAGGATTTGATTCTTCAGTATCACAGGTAAACTATTACTTTTTTCTGCCTAATGTTTGGACCTTTTTATGCTCTGCTATGTTGGTAAAACAAAATAGTTGAGTTATGTAGTCAGTGTTAAACAGTAGAGTTTAGAATTTTTGTCAATCTCAACTTAATATTTTATAAATATTGCTATTAAACCCTCTGATTTTTTTCTATTGATTTTTTCTATTGATTTTTATTCTATTTTTTGTAAGCTGGTTTCATTATATTAAAATAGATGGTGCTATTTCTAGATAACTATAGCAGGAAATCAAATAAATTAGGAACAGGCCCAGAGCTCAATGACAAAGCAATTATTTTTCACTAGTGGTCAAAGCAATTTAGTGGTAAAAATGGAATTCATGGTGGGCTGGACTTAGATCTCTTGTGGCCACAAAGGGAGTCATGACTGTTGATACATCAGGTTCAGCCTGGTGATCTCCTCCAGGTATATGAGCCACAGTGGCAGAGTGGTTAGAGTGCAGTATTGCAGGCTGCTACTGCTGACTGCCGGCTGACTGCAATTTGGCAGTTCAAATCTCACCAGGCTCAAGAAGTGGGTAAAATGAGGACCCAAATTGTTGGGGGCAATATGCTGATGCTGTAAACCACTTAGAGAGGGCTATAAAGCACTGTAAAGCGGTATATAAGTCTAAATTCTATTGCTATATTGTAATGATATCAGCTGATTTTTAGTTTTAGTTTGTATTTTAATATGTATATTTAGTCTCTAGGAGGTTCCTCATTTTCAGAAAAGGAAAGAGAGGTGGAAACCAGATAAATAGTGCCTTCAAGTCTCTGGCACTACATCTAATGAATGGTTGAACAATGATGTGTATAGAACAGGAAAGCACATTATGCTGTGAAAGCTCTAAAAATAAAATGCATTCTTAAAATTTTGGGTTAACCTTATTTGCAGATTGTACTTTGCCAAAACAACATACATAGTCAATCTCAAATGAACAGAGTGGTTGCTCATGAACTTATCCATGCATTTGATCACTGCCGTGCTCATGTGGATTGGTTTAACAATATAAAGCACTTAGCCTGTTCAGAGGTAAGTTAAAAAACTTAATTTTATAAATATATTTTAATAAGGATATCAGAAACACACATAGCATAAACCTCATAACACAGTTTCACTTACTGTAAAGTCTTATGCTTATTTATTCAGAAGGTAAGTCCTGATGGTTTAAGTGAAACATATTTCTGAATGAATTAGTAGAGTTAAGTGGTCCTACTATCATATTTTACGTTTCTTTGCCTAATTCCTGTTGTGTATATCAGTCTGTTTTGTAGATAGGCATAAACATTCACAAACTGTAGATATCTCAGTCTGTACCCACAAGTGAGACATGGCTGTTGTCCATGTGCCCATGGCGATTTTCCAGTCCCTCCCTCTAGTCTGGAGAAAGAGAATTTAGCAAGAACGTTAATTACAGAGGAGTACTCTAATGTAATATGTAGATTGTAATGTTATTCAAATGTTATTTTATTTTTGGTTCCTTTTGATTATTGCCAGAAAAATAGTACCTGGAACTTGTGAGGACCTTATGTCTCTTGTGTGCTGGGATTCAGGAAGAGGATAATAGGGGAAGCACACACGGGAAATTAGATGATAGCAGTAGAACTACCAAGCTGCTACTCTAAAGCAGGAGGTAGGAGGGCCAGGTCTAAATACCCAGGGAACTTCTGGGAAAGAAGGTTGCAGGCTTCTAACCTTCTACCTTATAGGTTTAAGCCAGTCCCACTCCTAATACATTGTTTTCAGTATAAGCAAGAAGAGATAAATTCTTATAATCACAATACTGCAGTTTTCCACAGTGTTTGGAATATAAGGTCATGATATGGGTTCTGTGATTTCAAAGTTTTAATGTAGCAATTTATCAATTACACGGTGAAGGACTTGTTTGTTTGTTCAGTTGGTTGGTTGGTTTGCTTGTTTGTTTTTACATGTTAAAAGTAAAATATACTGGGCAATTTCTGAAAATACATTTTCTTCAGTCATCCTGTTGGTACAAATAGAATGAATGAATGAATCAATCAATCAATCAAAAATAAACCCTGACATTTGATTTATTTTAACGCATATAGAAGTATACGAAGTACTAAGACAAAATTATTATGTTATGCACCATTTTTCTGGATTTTTTGCAGCAAATTTTTAGTCTATATATGTGTGAGTATGTCTATGTACTTTTATAGCAGATCCAGGGCTTTGTAAAGAGGGTGGGATAGAGAGAGTTATGAGAGGAGTAAGAGAGGTTATGTGAATAGTTTTTTAAATGAGTAATGTGTTCTTATCTTCAGTGGATATAGCAACATATTCACTTGACTATTCTCTCCTTGTTCATCTAGAGCAGCCTAGAAATGTCACAGAGGAAATAGCTTGTGAAACTGCAGTATGTTTTGCATCTTTCAAATGATTTAAGCCATTGTTTGACCACAGCAGTGTATTCCTCTAACTCTCACTGCAAGCAAGCTTTTAAAAGCAAACATATAAAACTACCTATGATATCTCCACTGAGTTATTTAAATTAGTATAACAATAAATAGTTTTGCAAACAGTCAGAAACATCTTACCAGCTGATTTATCTTTAAGATGAAGAACAATAGTTCTCCCCCCCCTTTTTTTTTTTTGGTTCCAGGGAATAAGCATCCTGCCTCACACCATTTAGAAAGAGCTTTACAGTTTGTAAACACAAGGAAAATAATCCTGATCTATTGCAGTTATATGGTCTTTTCCCACTGAGATCTCCCTTGAGTACCTTGTGACTTCATGGATGTATTCAATACTATCATAATTTGCAATTGTCTCCTAGATTTTTTTAAACTTTTCTTTCTAATATAATTCTGGTAGTAGTATTGTCTCATTCAAGGACTAAGCAGAGGCCACTTGTGTAGCTTCAAAACTCAGAAAGGATAGATTAGATACTGCCACCTACTGAGATAATCAGAGATTTACTGACTGATAGATGTCCATCAGATCTTAAGAGGTGCTATTTAAGCTAGTTTGGGTAGTATTACTTAAAGGTTGTAGAAAATAAAGTCATTGCTGAATCAGAATATCAACTCCTATTGTCTCCATGGATATGTTCATCTAGTTTATTGGCAGTAGTATGGGAATAGTTTGGTACAGTTTATAAACACTTTTTGCCTTGGAGTTTTCCTGGTATATCCCAACCAAGTATTAATAAAATCATGAATAATTAATAAAATCAAAAATTAATAAATGTCTATATGTCTAAAATGAGATAAAGGTGATAGTCTTTCAGCTGTTATGTTTTAATAGCATCCCATGCTATATTAACAACCAAGAGAATTCACTTATTCTTAACCATTTAATTGTTGAAGGTCTTTTTAGCAATTATACGACAAATAGGAAATGGACAGTTTTGCAGCCATTGGGACAAAAACTTTAAAATGGGATACTATGCTAACTTTTCTGTAAATATTTCACTCAATTTGTGCATCTTTTATAGATTCGGGCATCTAATCTCAGTGGAGATTGTTCTCTCATAAATGAGATGATGAGATTTAGGTTTGGGCTGAAGCAGCATCAGCAGGTAAATTAATAATAATCTGTAAAAGAAGAGATTTTTGTTCATGTCTTAATTTGAGGTAGCTTCTTCTGTAATTTGAGACTTAGCAAAAGGAATGTAATGTCAATAGACATGAAAAATATAAGACAAGGTTTTTTTTCTCATTCCTTATGCTGTGTGTGTATATGCATATACGTGGGGGGGAGAGAATTAAAAATAATGTCTCCATTTCAGGAGTGAAATGCTCCCGGTTCAGACCGGATTGGCTACTCTGGTAGCGATGGCAGTGGGTGGTTCAGAGAACCAGTAGCAAAAATCCCTGCCCCCTCCCACGCCTATGGTCGCCCACTTGCCGGCTTGTCGTTTCTTTTAAAAAATGCTTTTAAAAGATAAAAAAGGCTCTGACAATCACAGCTGAGCCACCTGATCGTCAGAGCCTTCTTTTTTTACTTTTAAAAGCGTTTTTTTAACAAACTATTCAGCCGAATAGGTTGTAAAAAAATGCTTTTAAAAGTAAAAAAAAAAAAATCCCACACCATAGCTGATCACCCCTCCCCTGTGTGCTGTTCTACTTTTCTCATGCCTCCATTTGGCATGCACTGTGCATGCGCACCTTACATTTGGTGCATGATGTGCACTGCGCATGCACGTGCACATGCGCAACCAGCAAACTGGTAGTAATTTCTTTCTTTTCTTTTTTTTCATAAAAAAGTTTTATTTTTACAATCATATCAAACAGCTCATCCAATGTACAATTATATACAATTAGTTGGGCTTGCCCAGTCACCACCCCCCTTTTAACACTCTTCCCTCTTCTACCTTCTTCTACTTTCCAGACCTTCCTCCCCTTCTCTTATCTACATCCTCTCCTCCCTCCACCCTACACCTTCCTTCTCCCTCTTCTACCCCTCTTCCTTCCTCTTCTCCCTCTTCTACCCCTCTTCTCCTCTTTCCTACCTCCTACTCTCTCCTCTTTTCTCCCTCCCCACCGTTCTAAAATGGTAACTGGACAGACCCGACCCTACATTAATTATATTTATACATCTTCAATAATCCCTGTACATTAACCATCACTCCATCTCTACCCTCAACCCCCCCCCTCCCCTTACCCCTCACCCCCACCCCGACTTCCCAGAACAAAATGCAGGGTATCAAAACTAACAATCATAATCCAAAATAATTCCTAAATTATAATCTCTAGTCACTCCACACATAATCACACTCTCAATTCCCCTCTCCTTCAGAAATATATCTAATACAAAATATTTCCTAAATTTACTCATATGCTATTCGATATTTTTTTATCTGATACTTATTTTGAATATAATCAATCCACATTTTCCATTCTAAAATATATTTTTCTTGTGTATAGTCTTTCAAGTAAGCAGAAATTTTTGCCATTTCTGCCAGATTTGATACTTTGAGTGTCCATTCTTCAATTGTAGGTAATTCTTCTTTCTTCCAATATTGAGCAATCAAAAGTCTTGCGGCTGTTATTAAGTTCAAAATCAATTTAGTCTCTATAGCTGTACAATCCATAATTATTCCTAGTAGAAAGAACTGTGGGTAAACTTAATCTTCTTTTTCAAAATATTCTGCATGATCCACCATACTTTAATCCAAAATGCTTTAACTTTTTTACAAGTCCACCATATATGGTAATAAGTGGCATCTTCACAATCGCATCTCCAACATTTTGCCTGTACATTAGGATACATACATGACAACTTTTGGGGTCTAAATGCCATCTATAAAACATCTTATAAAAATTTTCTCTCATATTTTGCGCTTGTGTAAATTTAACATTCCTCACCCAAATTCTTTCCCAAGTTTCCAACATTATTGGTTGCTGAAAATTTTGTGCCCACTTAATCATACAATCCTTAACCAATTCAGTCTCTGAGTCTATTTCTACTAATACATTATACAACCTCTTAATATGCTGTTGGCCTTGATCTCTCATTTGTTTTAACAAATTATCCTGAGTTTGCTTAATACCTAATTTTGATCTAATTTCCATCTAGCTTGTAATTGTCCATATTGGAACCATGTATAATTTTTCCCTTCTTCCCCCATCTTTTCTCTGGATTTTAATTGTAATTCCCCCTTTTCCATACAAAGAAGTTCTTTATAGGTAACTACCTCCATCTTTTGATATATATTTATATTTTCTATCATGTGTCTCGGGATTGCCCATATTGGAATCTTTCCATCTAATTTATATTGATATTTCCTCCAGACCCTCAATAATGCATTTCTAATTATATTATTTTTAAATATTTTATCTACTTTCTTATCATATAATAAATAGGCATGCCACCCATATAACAAACCATAACCTTCTATATTCAAAACTCTTTCCTCAGTTAAATTAATCCAATCAGTAATTAATGATAAAACAACTGCTTCATAATACAATTTTAAATTAGGCATTTTAAGACCCCCCCTTTCCCTTGTGTCCTGCATTATTTTTAATTTTATTCTTGGTTTTTTGCCCATCCATACAAAGTTATTAACCCCCTTTTGCCATTCCTGTAATTTGATATCATTCTTAAGTACCGGTATCATTTGAAACAAAAATAGAAACCTGGGCAAAACATTCATTTTTATAGCTGCTATTCTTCCCAGCAAGGATAGTTGTAACTTCTTCCAATTCTCCATTTCTTTCCATACCTTCTGCCACAATACCTCATAATTATTTTTGTATAATTTAACATTTGAAGCTGTAATATATATTCCTAAATATTTAACCTTTTTAACGATTTCAAAACCCGTAGTTCTTTCTAACTCTTCTTTTTGTTGTATATTCATATTTTTAGTTATCATCTTTGTCTTTTGCTGATTCACCTTAAATCCAGATACTTTACCATACTGACCAATTATATCTTTTAAACCAGAAGCTGAGTATATTGGTTGGGATACAGTAACAACCAAGTCATCTGCAAAAGCTCTTAATCTATAATCTTGATGTTTAACTCTAATTCCCTTTATTCGATCGGAACCACGTATTTTATTCAAAAGAATTTCTAAAGTTAAAATAAAAAGTAATGGGGACAAGGGACATCCCTGTCTCGTCCCTTTCCCAATTTTAAAAGTTTATGTTAACCCACCATTTACTGTTATTTGTGCTGTTTGCTTCTGATATATTGCTTTAATTGCATGGATAAAATAATCCCCAAATTGCATTTTTTCTATTACTTTAAACAAAAACTGCCAATCCAATCTGTCAAAGGCTTTTTCAGCATCCAAAAAAAAGAGTGCCGCTGAGACTTGGTTGTTTCGTTCCAAATATTCAAGTAAATTTACGATTTGCCTCACATTATATCTCATCTGCGTACTCTTAATAAATCCTGACTAATTATTATGAATTATTTGATTCATCACTGGCATTAATCTATTAGCGAGTATCTTGGCAAATATCTTTTAATCAGTATTTAAAAGTGATATAGGCCTATAATTCTCTGCTTTAATACCGTCTCGATCTTCCTTCGGTATTAACGAAATAAAAGCTGTTCTCCATGAAGGGGGAACATCCCCTCCCATTTGAATTTTATTAAATAACTCTTTAAGCGGTTCAACCATCCCATTTTGTAAATTTTTATAATAAACAGCTGTTAAACCATCTGTACCTGGTGCTTTACCGATTTTAAGTTGCTTAATTGCTAACAAAATTTCCTCTGAAGTAATTAATTGATTCAATTCTTCTCTTTGATTTTCTGTAAGCTCACAAATATTTTGTTGTTGTAAATATCTTTCTATCTCTGTATCATCAATCATATCCCTAGTATATAACTTACTATAATACTCTAAAAATGCTTTTTTAATCAAGTTCTTTTGATAAACTTCATTACCCCTATATTCTATTTTATCAATCGTTCGTGATTTCTGTTTTTTCCTTATTAAATAGGCAAGCCATCTTCCTGGCTTGTTGGCATTATTGAACGTATTATGTTTTACATATTGTAAATTAATTGCTACTTGATCTGCCATCAACATGTTAAACTGACCTCTTAATATATTTATTGATTCTTTTATTTTACTATTTCCTGGGCTATTTATCAATAACTGTTCTTTCTTTTTAATTTCCTCTTCCAATTCCTTTTTCTTTTTCTGCAATTTATTTTTGTATTTAATATTCATTTGTATAAGATTTCCTCTCATATAAGCCTTGTTAGCGTCCCAAATCATCTCTATAGATGTCTCTTTTTTCATATTCATAATAAAAAATTCTTTCATTTGCTTTTTACATTCATTTACATTTTGTTCATATTTAAACAAATTCTCATTCAACCTCCATGATCTCCTAGCCTCCTTTTCCCGATCAAATTCAATCCAAACCAGACTATGATCAGATAAAGTTCTTGAACAAATCTTCGTCTTCTTCACTCTAGAGTACAAATCATTAGAAATCAAAATAAAATCAATCCTCGAAAATGATTGATGCCTGTCAGAAAAGAAGGTAAAATCCCTCTCTTCTGTATTATGTTCTCTCCAAATATCTCTTAATTCCAAGTCCTCCATCATTTCAAAAAAAGCCTTTGGTAATTTACCGCTTGAAATCTTCCTTAAACTTTTTTTGTCTTTTTGAGTATCCAACACACCATTCCAATCACCCATTAATATATATGATTTATAATCCCAAAATACTATTCTTTTATGTAAAAACTTGAAAAATTTTCTTGTTGTTGATTTGGAGCATGAACTCCTATTAATAATGTCTTCTTTCCCTCCAACCAAAGTTCAATAGCAATGTATCTTCCTTGCTTATCCACCTCAATTAATTTTGCTGATATATCCTTCTTTATATATATAACTAAACTGTTTTTTTTTTCCCAAAGAGGAGGCAACAAAATGTATTCCCAGTTTTGAGTTTATCAAATATTTCTGGTCTAAAGATCTAATATGTGTTTCTTGTAAACAGGTAATGTCATTTTTAAATTGTTTCAAATAGTGAAATACTTTCCTTCTCTTCTGCAGTGAATTCAAACCATTAACATTCCAAGATAATAGTTTAATTGCCATTATCGGCCAAAGGAAACTTTTGGAACACCAGCCACAGATCACATTTTGCTTTAGGCCTTGCTCCTCCCACTATTTCCGTTGTAGTAGTTGCCAGTTGTTATTGTGCCTTCATCTCTTGTTCCTTGCGTTTAGTAGCAGATCTTGTCAGCCTTTGTTCCTTTGAATCTGAACCCATCGTAGGTATTTCCAACACTTGTAATAAATCTTCTTCCATCACAATCTGTTCTTATACCTGCTTCATTCTCTTTCCTTCACTTCAGCCTCCCTTCTTCTAGCTTCCAATGGGGGAAGACTTCCAACTTTTAATGCCTCAACATAAAATTCTCTTGCTTTTCCAACTGTATTGAGACGATGTACTTTCCCTGCATAATATACTATTATACCAGTTGGAATATCCCTTCTATATTCAATCTGGCGTTTTTTAAGTTCATTCACCAGGAAGGCAAATTCCTTCCTAGCCCTTAACATTTTTGGTGGAATTTCCTTTAATATTAAAATATCTTGACCAACAACCTGTATCTTCTCCCCCTTATATGAGGCTTGCAGAATCTGATTTCTCACTGTTCTATTTGTAAAATAAATAACAACATCCCTTGGCAACGTTTTTTGCCTTGCTATCCAAGAATTCACACGATATATTTTATCAATTTGATAAGCCACATCTGCTGGACGGACTGCTAATATCTCAGCAAATGCTTCAGAAAAAATTTCCCTTAAGTTCTCTTCTCTATTCTCTTTCAAGCCACGGATTCTTAAAGCAAATTCCATATTTCTGTATTGTATCAAAACTATTTCATCATCTGTTTTTTCCATTTTACTTTGAAATTCATCCATTTTATTTTCTAATTTTGAGTTAAATTGCTTGATTTCCTCAACTTCCTCTTCTAATAAAATCACATTTGTTGCCAAACTTTGTACTGCAATTACAAATCCTTCTTTAACTTCTTTATTTCCCACTTGAATTTCTAATATCTGCTCTTTCATTTCAGACATCTCATCAGTTATTACTTTAAATTTTTCTTGTATAAAGTCCTTCAAGTTCTCTTTAATGCCTCTAAATTCAATGTTCTAGTCTCTGCTGTATGAGCTGGAGAGGCACCAGCTGATGAGATTCCAGAGCCCTTTGTTACAGTAGACTTTAATTGTTTGGATGCCATCTTCTATAAAATTATTTATTTATTTATTTATTTCCAACTTAATATTCACTTTAAATCTTCTTAACCTCTGAAAAACACAGTCTTTTAAAGCAATATTTAAAAATCTCCCCTAGATTCTATCAGCAGGCAGCAAGGAGTTAAAGTAGCAAATAACATGCAATTTACCAGCGGCAGACGGCAAGCAATAAAAATTCTGTCACTTTCGCTTTCCACTCGTTAGCTTGTTAACAATTCTCCACCATTTTCTTGCTATTTTCAAGCTTGTTACAAAGTAACGGGGAATTGGCTTGGCTACTTGCATAAAGTTCTCCCACTTTCGTTCTGTCCGGTATAATCCTTTATTGTCCAAAATAAATCTCGGCATTTGGTCGTGGTGATTGGTTCCGCCAAAGCAGAAAAATCCTCAGATCTGGAACACTTCGGGTTGCTGGAGGGAACTTAACCCTTTAAACCCCTTTTTTCTCAGGGGTTTTAGGGAAGTTCTACCTCTACCCTGCAGCTCACCTCCTCTTCTTCTCCCAAAGAGGGGTTTTTTCGAACCGCTGGACGGCAGATTTAAGCTGTCCTAGCGATTAAACATAATCCAGAGGTTGGTGATCGTAAAGATCACCGCCATCACCTACGGTGCCAAACAGGAAGTCAAACCGGTAGTAATTTCAATACTGCTCCATTTCCATAATTTTAACTGAAATAGGGATGTTAAAATAGATGGAACAGAAACATAATCCTCAAAATAAGCTGTTTCGTTACCTGAATTTATTTCCCCATAAAATTACATTCTCTGAATACATTTCTCAGTGATAAACAAGCTTTTTAAAGAATGAAAGAACTTCACATTTTGGTCTTCCATAAGGTCTTCACAGATGGGACAAAATGGGCAAAAAATTTTGCGAAAAATGTGGTGTGCCAGAGTGTTTGAGAGGCCTGCAGAGTGCTCCTGGGGGCTGGGGGAGGGCAAAAACTTTTTTTTTCTTACTCACCTCTTCAAAATCTTTGTGTGTCTTATACACTGGTGCGTCTTATAGTCTGAAAAATATGGTAACTTTTTTTGAAGTGGCAAAGGTAGAGGAAGTGAAAAGGATTATCAAGGCCTGGATGAAGAGTCAAAATGTGAAGCACTTTTTTGACAGCATTTAATGAAGCATTTAATAGAGCAGTGAATAACGGTGATTATATGGAGATGTAAATACAATAATACAGTTAAAAGATAGCTTTCAATGATTTTGAGTTTTATTTATTGAAATATTCCTATTTAATTCAACATTATGGAAGTGAGAGCAATACTTTTCATGCATCCTTTATTTTAAAGAAGAGGGATTAAGGATGAGAAACCTACTGTTTATTGGCCAGATCAATTTTTTCAAAATTTAGCTAATCTTGGATTATATTTCTCAGTGTTGATATGTACATTCCATATTATGGAACTTTATATTTATGGTTAGAAAGACTAAGATTACTTGTCCCAAAGCTTCAGCTCTGAAGAAGTTTTTTGGATGAGAAGTGAAACATCTTCAAAGAAAAACCAGAAAATCCAGTTGCCTCTTGAAAAAGCACTTTTGGGACAATCGTGACTTGGATGACTGAGAATCTCCATAGACACTAAGATTACTTGTTTATTTGGACTTGGATAAAATAATTGTTCATTGATTTTTGGTAATAATCTATAGTTCAGGACTACTTTATATAAGCTTTGGATGCCCCACAATATTTATGAGGTAATGAATATATTAAATTATTTCTGGCTATTCCTTTGAAAATTGCTGTTATTCTTGAAATCATATAATCAGGTAATCTAGATATGTGTATTTCAAGTAATGGAAGTCCTAGATATAAAAAAAGTCTGAATTTATTCATTGATCTAAAATTACTATAAAAGCATTACAAATGCTTTTTTTTTTTAAATGACACAGCTGATAAAGTATTCTCATGAATTATTTGTTATTAACTTGAATTGTACACTATGGTATCTTCCAAGTGATACATTTAATGTGGAAAATTTTTTTAAATATTTTTGAGTTAGATAGCAACACATTGGAAGATATTCATGGAACTTATAATTATTATCTATTTATTTAGGTAATAGTTATATTACCTAATATTATATAAATATAATTGTTTGTTTAATGAAAGCTTTAGTTGATTAGATATGCCTTGGCCTTTTTTATCACCTGTTTCAGACTTGTGTAAAGATGAAAGCTGTTCGCTCCATGTTGGCTGTTAGAAATATCACTAAAGAGACGGCTGAGAAAGCAGTAAATGAAGTCTTTGAATCCTGCTTCAATGATCATGAGCCATTTGACAGAGTGCCTCACAGCAAATTGGATGCAAAGTATGCATACAGAGGTTTTCAAAACCGTCACCGTTACTATCAAAATTTATAAATGAAAACTGTTTGTATCCAGACTATCTACCACATTAGAGGATAATTGAAGTCCCTGGAGAGACTATATCCAATTTGTTTAATTTTCATTCTGTGTTTCATTTGCCCAGTTGATTGATTACTATTTTTTTTTCAACAAGCAAAATGGATGTTTGTGAACATATGCATCAAGGGCTAGGCATCAAGGGAAGACAAATTATGAAAGGAGCATCGTACTGCAAGCTCAGTAACTTTTATTTATTTGCTTTTGCATTGAGGGGAAGAAAAGGGGAGAAGCTTGCCAAAAAACTGAACTTCGTTCACTTTGGCTTTCAGATGTCTATGTTTGTGTTTATTATTCTTTTAATTAGTTTTGCAATTTTTTTCATCCTTGAATAAAGGTCATGTTTAATTGTATGTACTTTATTCCAAGTGGTTGGACATTTAACATAATGTGATTTTGTCATTTAACATAATGTGAATATCATCAAACTCAGAGCTGTGTAGTAAGTCAATATGTAAACAAATACTTAAATCAAATCATAACATTCTTGTTTTGTAGCACATTCAGAACGCATCCTAAATAGTGTGTGCCATGACTAGTCATTTTTATTCATTGCTGTCCTAGTTTGATTGATGTTTCAATCAAACATCAATGTAAGATTTATTTGATTTTTTTAAAAAAAACTGATCTCTTTGCCCAAATTGAAGCAACATCTCAAACTGAATTGTAGCCAACCCTCCAACAATATTTTTATTTTTCACTAGAATTGAATAAAAATTTCAGGAACTTTAGGACACCACAAAGAAATGGAGGAAACCAAACATCATAAAGACTGGTGAATGGGTTTTAAATAATAGTCCTTTAATTAAAAAAAAAGACTGAACGAGTCAGAAAATATACTCATTAAATTCAGTGATTTCTTAGTCCTTTTTTCTTTGAACTGTTTGGGTGAGGGGTAGTTTTTTCTTTGTTTGGTTTGTAGACAAATTGGAATTGCTTCATTTCCCTTTCAGTAAATTGTTTTGATCCATTCTGGATTTGGGATTCACACCAAATCTTATCCATTCCTGCTTTCTATATGTGTGCGTGCTCTTACTAAAATAATTCTTTATTCCAGTGAATAATTATGTACTAAAGAAGACATGTTCAAATATATATGCGTGACAAATATTAATTTTTGCATTAAAAATCCAAGAACTTCTTAAGTTAGATTGGCTTCTGCCTTTGGAAAATGCAGCACCTGTCTTTGAAATGGGATATTACAGTGGCTCACAGAAATTTAAAAAAACAGCAAGAAGAATTTAAAAAGTAAAAATAGCTAACATACAACTATACCAAAACCACTAATTAAAAACCTCAAGCACAAAAGCATAATATGATCAGAAGATAAATACAATCAATACATCCAGTTTAGTATAACTATTGAAGAGGCTCCCTCCAACTGAACTGCCGAACGCAGTTGCTCTGTCAGTGTTCTGAGTAATGCACCCATTGAAAGCATAACTCCAAGGCAGGTAAATTCCTCAAAGGATATGTTTATTGGATACATCATACCAGCACAGCCGGTGAAAACCAACTCTGACAATTCCCACAGTTTTCACCTAATTAAAAGAATCAAACTCCCCACTTACAAGTGTCACCGGTCAAATTGTCCAATGAAGATGGAAGGCACACTCTTCTCTACTTTCAACGGCCACCTGTTTCAATGATCTTGCTTCTTACAAGAAAGCATTTTGACTGGAGCCTGGCCATCTACTTCCACCCCCTCCCTTCACCCCTTCTGGCTTCGTGGCAACTATGAAGCAGCACAAGATGGCTTCAGCCAGGTTTGTTTCAAAGTTGACAGGCTCAACCATATCTTCAGGCCTTTCCTAAAGGTCAGAAGGGCTGGGACCAAACTATGTTCCAGGGGAATGATATTCCAAAGGACACAGACATCATGGTAGGAGCATCTGTGGCAGGCCTCTTCTGCCACATCTGTTGAGACTGATGGAGTAACCAGGGATCTTGATGGGGAGAATTGCAAATATTTTATATCACAATCCATATGCCTACACATTTATTGTCCCATTGTGGAGCATTCTATCATTCTATCAATAATTATCTAATCCATAAACAACTAACCCTCCCTCCCCCTCCTCATGTTTCATGTCAAGTTTTTTAAAATCTTCCTTTCAAGCAGTAATTATACCAATGACCCACTATGTCATAGCTCCTGGCTGTAAAATGATTCAATATTAGAAGTAAAGTGGTTAGAAAATATTTTCTGCATCTATGGAGAAAAGCGTGCATTAAATTCTTCAAAGATCCCTCTTGACATAAACAGCTTAGCTTACAATAGCATAATCATGCTTGTTAATATGCCTATGACGTTTAGTTATTTTCCAGTTTCCTCTAACACTTTCCAGTATGGCAGCATTTTCAGGAGGCATCAAAAAATCATGCACATAAACTGTTGTTCACTGTCACCTTGTGTGGTAACAAGTTGCAAAGATTTATGATATTAAGTGTAGCCTAAAAACTACCTTGATTTTCTCCCCTAGGTATTTTGATCCTTGTAATTAGAGGTATTTTAGCTGCTGTGGTTTGCAGTAGAAATATTCCTATACACAAAAGTTTCCAAAATACCTAGACAAGTCTATATCTCTCTAGCCTGATGCCTTCAGATACACCAGCTTTCCTTTATTTGCAACCAACATTGTCAAAATGCCCTAAAACGGGTCTACAACCTTAGTAACTTTAAGGCTTGACTTCAACTCCCAGAGTTCCTCAGCCAGCTTTGCTGGGTGAGGAACTCTGGGAATTGAAGTCCACAAACCTTAAAGTTACTAAGGTTGGAGTCCCCTGCACTAAAACATATTGCCTGAAGTAACAAAATGGCTCTATTCCAAAAATTGACTTTATAGATGGGGGGTGTTTATAGTTTATAACTATATGTTTATAGATGGGGGGTGGTTGTTGGTAGTCTGTCATCCAAACATTAAGCAGTCCTGACATTGCTTAACTTTTTTGAGAATATATGCTTGCCACTAATGGTCATCTGTGAAAGGTGCAAAGACTTAAAAAAAGAATGGATTTTGTTCGTATAGTTGCAGAAATGACTAGCAGTCATCCTGTTCTTTAATCTTAAAATACAGGGAGATAATAGACAGTTTCTGAACTATTTATAATTGTTAGAAGCCACTGCTTTTCTCTATAATATTAATATGTGCTATTTGCTAATGATTTTACTGAAGGGGGGGGGGGGAACGGGAGAATCAGATTGGTAATCCTTGCCCTTGCATTTGGGGATAGTTATCAGCACAGCAGAGGGAGCTAGAGTATCACCAAAATTAAACTACAGTAAAAAGCAAACCTTGAATTATTTCAGCATGCATTTCCATTTTTATTTAAATCTACATTTTAATCCAATTTACATAACTAATGATCAAACAGAAATTAAACACAATTCTGCTGCATTGTTCAGCACTAGAGAGTTCAAAAATGAAATATTTACTTCCTCATAATAATAATCAGAGACTATAAATAGAATATATTTGGCAAGCTCTGGTTCTCCTGATACATTTACAATGAGGATATTTAGGGTTGGTAGATAAAGAATCTCCCTTGCAGAAAGATATGGAGGGTGAATGTTGACATCAACTGAGTTCAGTATTAGAATAAACTCCAAAGGAATGAGTATATACCTTTCTCAGGCCCTGTTGCAGAAACATTTGTGGATGTGGCGGTGAAGCGATAGAGGGTGAATGACAAAAGTCATCTCATACCAGTGTGCCACAAACTTTGCATTTTGTATACACAGTTCTGACAGTGCAATATCATGATCCTATTTTCATAATTTTGATGGCAGAATCTTCAATTTTGTGGAAATGTCTTACCTGTTTCCAATTTGTTAAAAGATAATTACAATGGCTGTTCGACATAATATTGTCAGTTTATGAAGTTAATCATTGAAGAACAAGTGTAATCCTGTCTAATAAAACTTCTTTCAGATTTTTCAAAATAAACATTTAGACATGTTTTCCATTTAAATCTTTGGGGCAGAACAGCATGGTCTTCAATAAATATAGTGATTGATTCAGCAAGGATTCTTAAATATGTATATAACTTAGATGATTGATCCTACTATGATTAATCAGAATTTTAAGTGAAATGTCCCTTTTTTCAAATTATTTTTTCCAATATTAAAGATGAACATTATCACTTCCAATTGCCAGTGACAATATTTTTTATTTATTTATGGAGAATGTATCCGTACCGATACCTAACTGCCAAACCGTTTTTTAAGGTTTTTCAAGACTGCCAGCATGAATTGTTGAAAAGTGTACACATTTAATAGCATATCTCTTGCTCTTTTAAATATAAAAATGTGGATTGGGAGTTTATTCAAGTAGATGCTAAATTCCATAAAGCAGCACTTTCAATCTTGTTTTCATGGGAGATCACTACATCTAAATATTGAAGACCATCAATACTTTGGGTTCAATTGTAGTAGGTAATATATCCCTGATAAGGTCTAGCTGCTTTGGCTGTTATCAAATGGAGGATGGGGGAAGAAAGGAGAGGTCAGATAGTGAGAAACGAAACCTATATTCAGAAACTTAGGCTAGAAGGCGGGCTGATAACACTCACAGGTAACGGTCCGTGCATACCAGAGAAATGAAGCCATCTGAAGATGCTCCTCACGTGGCACCTGAGAAGAAGGTGGATTGGACAAGACTGCCTGAACTATGGGGGGAGGAGGGATTAATGTTAGAACTTCTATGTGTAAACCACACCTATTGCCTCAGAGCTTGCTTTCCTTGTGATGCATTCAGTTTCTACTCAGTAAAAGCACCTTTCTCTACAAACAATGGAGTTGGGGTTTTTCTTTCTTGCGTTTTGAATGGAGGCACACCTGACAGTAGGATAATTGAACATAGATTTCAATATAGACAATTCTAGGTGAGAAAGGACAATAAAATAAATGCCAATGAAATAAGATATATTTTAAAGAGCAGAGATATCACAATGAAATGTATGGCTAGGACAACAGTATTCAAAGATAATCTAAAAGAGGCAAACGTGATTAAAGGATGGTGAAAAACTATAAGATCAAAAAAATGGATCATAGAGAAACATTTCTAGATAAAAATTATGTTCAGATAGTGAGATATAATAAACTATAACATACCAGATATCAAAGAAGAAACCATTAAAATAAGGTTATAAAACAACAGACAGTAAAAATGTGTTAAAGTATAAGTCAACAAATATGCCATTCCATTATATGAAATCTGCTTTGTAGTGTCTCCTAGGCCTTGTTCTATTTTCATTGCTACCACCAGAGAATAACTTCAGCACTGTGTTCAGACATGGAACGACCATTTTAGGCAATTTAGTTTGTGCCTCAAAATCAAGAAGACTGTGTATCTAGAGACTAGTTCAAGCACCTTCACCATCTAAGTCAGCAGTGCAAATCTATTAAAGACAAACTCCTTCTGTTACTTAAGATCTCATCTGCAAAGTGATGTGGTATGAATGGGGAAGTGTGTGTACAAATGAATGCTACATGGCTGTAATAGAAGGAGATTACTGGGGTGCTTTGAGAGAGGTACATAGCAATTCACTTTAAAATGAAAGTTCACAGAACGATGGTTCACCCAGTAGTGCTGCATGGAGCTGAGAACTGGACAAAGTGCTGAATGCCCTCTGGATGCAGGGAGATGTGTATGTTCTATTGGTCATTAGGTGTTTCCCTTCTTGACCATGTTAGCAACAAACCACCAGTAGAAAAATGTCGCACCAATGACAGAAAAAATGTGGAGCAAATGCAGGGGTGAAATGCCCAAACCAGTGCGAACCAGTAGTAATTAAAGCTACCGGTTCGATTGAACTAGTATTTCGGACAATCAGCTATGCCATGTGATTTATATTTGCTAGAAAGCAGGAACGGCATAGCTGTTTCTCCCCCACCCCGCTGTTCTACTTACCTTCTTAAGCCTCCTTTAGGTGCGCACTGCGCATGCGTGCGCAGCATATGTTTGGTGTGCATATTGCATGTATGTACAGCATGCGTTTGGTATGCACTATGCATGCATGCATAGGTGCATTTCGTGCGCAACACATATGCACGTGCAGCAAACCAGTAACAAACCTTGGAGATTTTACCACTGGGAAAATGCCATGTCCTATCAGCAACACTCCACAGCATTACTTGTACCATTTAACACTTTACATTGATGGCAAATGCCTGCATGGAAGATCAAAGTACAGGTTGTTGTTAGTTGCGAAGTCGTGTCTGACCCATCACGACCCCATGGACAACGTTCCTCCAGGCCTTCCTGTCCTCTACCATCCTTTGGAGTCCATTTAAACTCATGCCTACTGCTTCAGTGACTCCATCCAGCCACCTGTCGACCCCTTCTTCTTTTGCCCTCAATCTTTCCCAGCATTAGGCTCTTCTCCAGTGAGTCCTTCTTTCTCATTAGGTGGCCAAAGTATTTCAGTTTCATCTTCAGGATCTGGCCTTCTAAAGAGCAGTCGGTCGATCTCATCTAGGACTGACTTGTTTGTTCGCCTTGCAGTCCAAGGGACTCGCAGGAGTCTTCTCCAGCACCAGAGTTCAAAGGCCTCGATTCTTTGGCGCTCAGCCTTTCTTATGGTCCAGCCTTCACAGTCATACATTGCAACTGGGAAAACCATAGCCTTGACTATACGCACTTTTGTTGGCAGGGTGATGTCTCTGCTTTTTAGCTGTCTAGATTTGCCATAGCTTTCCTCCCCAGGAGCAAGCGTCTTTTAATTTCTTGGCTGCAGTCCCCATCTGCGGTGATCTTGGAGCCCAGGAAAATACAATCTGTCACTACCTCCATTTCTTCCCCATCTATCTGCCAGGAATTGAGAAGGCTGGATGCCAAGATTTTAGTTTTCTTAATGTTGAGCACAGGTAACAGGACGCAATTGACTCAGACATAAAAATCACCATTTGTGTTAGATTCGGGCAATAACGAGGCTGGAGACCAGTGAGTGACAACAGCTCTTTAGTTTATAGTGAACCCAGCAAAAAACATCCGGCAAAATTCCTCCTTTTATACAGTTTTGGCTTATGCTTGAACCAATCAGCAACGTGCTTGTTCCCGCCCAAATTTCCCTCCAAAAGTTTAAAGATACATTACACTCCTCCCCTCCCAGAACGCATTGTACCTATATTTACATTTATTTAGCATATCATTTCTCAACGTAGTCACGCAGGTAGGAAGGGCGTTTCCTGACCCTTTTGGACCTGCGCAATTCATTCTCGGGGAGTGAGTCGAGCTGTTCGGAGGGACTTTTAGTTCCTCCTAGCTCCTCCTCTTGGCCGTCCGGCCCTGGATTATTGGCAGAGTCGTCCCTGCTGTCTTCCTGAGGAACCGGTTTGCGTCGCTGGACTTCATTGGACTCAGATAAGTCCCCCGTTCGCCTCGGGCTTGAGTCAGCTGTGTATTCAAACATTTGGTAGTCAGGGCCTGGCTGATTTGTTTCTGATTTGCTTGGTATTCGCTTTCTTATTTGGTCTATGTGTCGCCGCCAAACTCGGCCATCCTCCATGTCTACTATATAGGATTTTGGCCCGGTTATTCCAAGGATTGTTCCTTTTAACCATGTTGGACCCTCGCTATAGTTGTGTGCCCACACTGGGTCACCAACTGCCATTTCCCTGATTTTTCCTTGTGTCCCCCTGTACCCATCTGGGGTGTAGGTTGGGTTTAAACGATCTAACGGGCACCTGAGCTTTCTGCCCATCAATAATTCCGCTGGGCTGCGGCCAGTTGCTACACAGGGGGTTCTATGTTGGACTGCTAGGAACGTATCGATTTTTGTTTGCCAATCGCCTGGACTTATCCTAGAAAGCGCTTCCTTTGCGCTCCTAACGAAACGTTCTGCAAGTCCGTTCGACGCCGGGTGGAAAGGCGCCGAGAGGGCATGTCTGATGCCCTCCTCTGCCAAGTACCCCTCAAACTGAGTTACCGTGAATTGCGGGCCGTTGTCGGAAACCAGGGTGTCGGGTAACCCATGGGTTACAAACAGGTGCCTTAGGACTGATATGACTGCCTCAGCCGTCATGGATCTCATGAGGATAATTTCTAACCATTTTGAGTAGGCATCTACTACAATTAAAAAGGTTTGACCGTGGAACGGGCCGGCAAAATCAATGTGAATTCTGGACCATGACCCCTGGGGTTTCTCCCACTCTCTAATTGGGGCTGTAGGGGGTAGTGGCCGTGACTCTTGGCAGGGTTGGCATTTCCCTACCCTGTCACTGATTTCCTGATCCATCAAGGGCCACCAAACATAACTCCTCGCTAAACTCTTCATCCTCACGATTCCCGGGTGGCCCACATGCAATAGTTCCAATACATTTTTCCGTAGTTTTTCTGGAATGACCACTCTATCCCCCCATAACAGACACCCCCCTTGAACCGACAGTTCCGCTCGTTTTTTCGCAAAGTCTTTGAACCGCTCGCGCAGAAGGGCCATCCCCTTTGTACCCAACCGATTACAGTCCTTATTGTAATGTCCTTGTAAGATGCCCTAGCCACTTCTTTGGATGTGACTGGGCCAGAGTCCCAAGAGTCAATTAATAAGACTGGAATTCCCGGGGTCGGGTCTTCAATGGTTTCAGGTAAAGGGCATCTGCTTAGAGCGTCCGCATGCCCTAAGTCTTTTCCGGGGTGGTGGATCAATTTATAAGAGTATGCCGCTAGAAAAATAGTCCAACGGGTCAGCCTGGGTGAAAGTGCAACGGGTGTTGGGCGGTCGCCTGCCAATAGACCTAGTAAGGGTCTATGGTCCGTGACTATCTCGAAGTCTCATCCGAAAACGTATTTGTGGAATTTCTTCACCCCGGAGACTATTGCCAATGCTTCCCTATCTAGCTGGCTATAGTTCCTTTCGGCCTGGGACATTGTTCGGGAGTAATATGCTATAGGGGCTTCCGTTCCATTCAGCAATCTGTGGCTGAGCACAGCCCCCACCCCATAGGGAGATGCATCACAAACTAGTACTAATGGCAACGTGCCATTATATTGAATGAGGAGGCTATCGCTAGACAAAAGGTTTTTTACCCCTTCGAATGCCCTAGCTTCCGCCTTCCCCCAGGACCAAACAGCTTTCTTTGCTAGTAATTTGTGTAGCGGTTCAGCTATTGTTGTCTTGTGTTTTAAGAATACCGCATAGAAGTTGACAAGACCTAAGAATGCTTGTAACTCCGTTTTATTTTTGGGAGCTGGGGCCTTCCTGATGGCCCTTACCTTGCTCTCAGTGGGGTGAATCCCTTCCCTATCTATGCGGTAGCCTAGGAATTCCACGGACTCTACCCCAATTTGGCATTTGTTAAGCTTAACTTTAAGCACGGCAGACCGGAAAATGCCCAAAACCTTCCTTAGTCTCACTCCCAGTTCCCCTAAGTTCTCAGCTGATACCAATACATCATCGAAATAAGGCACCACCCCAGGTAAACCCTGTAATAGTCGCTCCATTAGGTTTTGAAATAGCCCTGGGGCCACACTAACTCCAAACTGGAGTCGAGTGCATTTGAAAGCCCCCCGGTGCGTGACAATTGTCTGCGCCTCGGCTGTGCTGCTATCTACGGGTAACTGCTGGTAGGCTTGAGCCAAATTGAGTTTGGCGAAAACTTGCCCTTGTCCCAACGAGTGCAGCAAGTGTTGCACCACTGGAACGGGGTATGCACTCTTTTGCAACGCTTTGTTTAGCGTTGCCTTGTAGTCAGCACAAATCCGGACCGATCCGTCCGGTTTGACTGGGGTCACTATGGGTGTCTCCCATTTCGCATGGTCAACGGGCACTAGTATTCCCTGGCTAACTAGCTTGTCCAATTCCCTGTCAATCTTTGGCTTAAGGGCAAATGGGACCTTCCTAGCCTTTAACCTGATAGGGGCAACTTGTGGGTCTAGATTGAAAGAGATAGGGGTCCCCTCGTACTTGCCCAGGCAGTCTTTGAAAACGTCCTCGAACTCCTTCAGTAGTTCAGCCTTGAGGTCGACTTCGTTTCTGAAGACCCCGGTCACTCCCATGCCCAAAGCTCGGAACCAGTCCAGTCCTAGCAAACTCGGTAAGGTTCCATCCACTATGGTGATTGGCAGGGTCTTCTTGAACTGTCCATATTTGACTTGGACGGACGTCACCCCTCGAACAGGGATTCGATTTCCTTGGTAGTCCTGCACTCTCAGCTTCTGGGTTTGTAGTTGGCGCTTCGCGACAGCTGGCAAGTCTTTCACGAGGGTGCCCCAAGACATAATTGTGATTGATGAGACGGTGTCCACTTCCATCTGGCACGGCACTCCTTCAATGTATGTCTTGGTAAAAATCTTTTTTTCTAGTCGCGTCGATGCGAGGCTCACTCTCACAGTGGTCCCTTTTTGAATTGGCCAATCCCGGGCCACTTCGCTGCTCCCGCGCTCTGATTGGTCGGTTTGAATTTTCGGCGGGAAGGTTGGGGGGCTCGACAGGCCTGCGCTATGTGACCTTTCTTTTCGCACCGCCGACAAATAGCGTCCTTAAACTTGCAGTTTTGTCGTTGATGTTGGCCCCCGCAACTCACGCATTCGCCCCAATCCCCTCTCTCCGGCCGGTGTGGAAAACCTCTTCCTCTTCCTCACCGTCTGACTCAGCCTGGACCTCCTCATTGTGGACCGGTGTTGTTTTCGCCACGGTACCCTGTGCGTTCGGCTTTTGCAATGTTTCGGCCGCTTTGGTAGACATCTCGTGAGCCCTGGCTTCGTCCAGGGCTATTGCCAAAGTCAGGTTGCTCTTAGACAGCAGCCGCCTTTGCAATCGGATGTCTCTGACCCCACAAATGAGCTGTTCGAGTAAGGAGTCCTCCAAATCTCTGTACTCACAGTGGTTCGCGGCTTTCCTCAACGCGGCCATGTACACGCTTATCGATTCGCCTTCTCGCTGTACCCGCTGCCTCAACTCGAACCGTTGGACGAACTTTGAGGGTACCGGTACGTAGTGCGCTCGAAGTGTTGTTTGTAGTGTTTGCCACGGTACCGATTGTACCGGCGTTGGCTCTGAAAGTGACTCCGCGGTATCGAAAACCTCTGGACCGCAGTGGCTCAGGAAGTACGCTCGCTTCCTATTATCCGAAACTCCTTGTAGTTCGTTCGCTTCGAGGAAACACTCGAAGCGAGCCATGTATGACCCCATTTCTCTTTTGCTGGGTCAAATGGCGCTGGCGCCGTGTAGCTGGACATCGCTAACTATCCGCCCTTGAACTGGCTGGGTTCGCGTCTTCTTTTGCTCCTTCAGCTCTTTTTCCTGATCTCACTGCCTCAGTATCCACCTTCGTCGCCAATGTTAGATTCGGGCAATAACGAGGCTGGAGACCAGTGAGTGACAACAGCTCTTTAGTTTATAGTGAACCCAGCAAAAAACATCTGGCAAAATTCCTCCTTTTATACAGTTTTGGCTTATGCTTGAACCAATCAGCAACGTGCTTGTTCCCGCCCAAATTTCCCTCCAAAAGTTTAAAGATACATTACAATTTGGATCCAGTTCCTGCATTAAATCCAGTGAAATGGCATTAGTTGATCCAAAAAGCAAACCTTGCAGCTGAGAAAAAAATGATAGAAAGCACAATGTCTATGGAAATTCTCAGTCATCCAAGCTACGGTTATCTCAAAGGTGTTTTTTTTTTTCAAAAGGGAATGGGATTGTGTTTTTTTCATTAAGACATCGTTTCGCTTCTCATCCAAAAATCTTGATCTGTTCTGACTGATGATTATGAAGAAAATTTTATTAGAACTGTTCAGTACGTATGGTGTCAGTTTGAATAGTGTTCTGGTCATGTAAAACTCATGTTACAGATGTCCCAAAGGTGCTTTTTTAAGAGGCAATTGGACTTTCTGGACCTACCTTAAAAGGCAAGTCCAGTTGCCTTTTGAAAAAGCACCTTTGGGACAACCATGACCTGGATGACCAAGAATCTCCATAGTCATGTTACATATGGGTTTATTTCCAGAAATCTTTTTATAACAAGCTAATTATATTTTTAGTTGTTCCAGAGGTATTACCCTCGCTACAAGTTTCCTTAATGCTATTTCTGCATCAGTCTCTTAAATACACACACTATGCCTACACGTCAGTGGTGGGTTGCTACCAGTTCTGACTGGTTCTTAAGAATCGCTGGCAAAAATCTGTCCAAGTTCGCAGAACCAGTAACGATGCCCACCTGGCCATGCTCCCGAATCGGTTCCCTTGGCCAAAGAGGTTGCAAAAACAAAAGGTTTTAAAAGGCTCCTCTGGCAATCCCAGCTGAATTGCTTGATCACCAGAACCTTTAAAAAACATGTTTTCTACAAGCTCTTCAGCCGAAGAGCTTGTAGAAAAAATCCTTTTAAGAGGTTCTGGACTGCTATGAGACAAGCCTCATGGGATCGTCAGAGGGGCCGTTTTTTCCTCTGGTGATCCCAGATGAATTTCTTGATCATCACAGGCTTTTAAAATCACTTTTTTACAACCTCTTACAACCACCCATGCCTGCCCAATCGCCCCCTCCCCCACTTACCTATAATTGCTGCTCCTTTCGGGCTCGCAAACCATGGCTTCTGCAATCAGTTGCATCAGCTAGCAACTGATTCTGCCTGCCTCAATTGGGTAAGTAAACTATTAAAAAATAGTTAATTGGGTTTCTTTTAAGGAGTTGGGTTTTTAAACAGCAATTAAAAGTTAAGGAAGTTTTAAATTTAGCTGCTTTTATCTAAAAACGGGGTCTCCAACCTTAGTAACTTTAAGGCTTGTGGACTTCAACTCCCAGAATTCTTCAGCCAGCTTTGTTTTGCTTTGCTTTGCTGGCTGAGGCTCTGGGAGTTGAAGTCCAAAAACCTTAAAATTACTAAGGCTGGAGACCCCTGATCTAAAAAATATAAATAAAATAAAATAATAAAATAAAATATTTGTGCAGCTTTCTGAGATTTGGTGTGTTTCTGTAGTGTTTCACTCTAACTACACAAACACACAAAATCTCACAAAGCTGTATGTGGCATTTTGTGTGTGTGTGAGTTGGTTGTATTGTGTTGTGTTGTGTGTGTGTAAAGTATGGAAGTTGGTTTTTGGTACCTCTTATTGTTTTTAAAAAAGAAATACATATTGCAAGGCAATTTCTCCTGCATATTAACACATGATGTTACAGAAAACATAGTTTTTTTTAAGTAAGAATGCCAGAATGCTAAAAAGAAAATGTCCTATGTCCTAATCAGAAATAGACCCAATATTTATATATCTTCCAATTATTATTATTATTATTATTATTATTATTATTATTATTATTATTATTATTATTATTATTATTATTATTATTATTATTATTATTATTATTATTATTATTATTATTATTACAGAGCAATTCCACACATAACTGAATGTCAGAATACCAGTGAGTAATTGCACTGTCTATAAAATAAATTTGTTTCAAAGTCAAAATGTCATCTTGCTGTCAAATAATTCCATAGATTATCATAAACAGAGCTGGAGAAATTGTACTGTGACTGGAAAGAAATGTGCTGTGAATCTTCTTCATTACCAAGACATGACTTCCATTGTAATTAACTGCCTATCACAATAGCTTCCTTGTGCTGTGTTGCTGTTTACCCGCTGTCACATATAAACTCATTATCATTTCTGTTGATGCAATACTATTTCTCAGGTTAACCTTTCCTTCACAGTAGGATAAAAATCCTTCATGTTGATGGATCCTGTAACATAACTTGCAGTACTTATTCAGAGGCTTCCCGTTTCTTTTTTCTTCATTTATGACTAAATTACAAGTAAGTTTGAACACCTGCCTTTTCTAATGACAGGTTGTCCTTTCCATGCACCGAAAATGTAAGATTTCTTCCTTGGCAAGAAGATCCAGATTATTATTTTCAGAACTGGAGCAACTTCTGGAACTCTTCTCCACTGAGCTCAAGAAGTTTATTCTTGTTTGTATAGCCTACATTTATTTCAGTTATTTAGTATTTACTGAAAAAATTATATGCCATCCCTCTGATGATCCCAGTTTCCTGTGGATAAAATTGGTATAAGAGGATTAAATTTACAAGGTTATTATGAACAAATGCAAACATTTCTGGGGTGATAACAGCATGTCTTGTCATAGTTATATAGCAGGGTACAAATGTAGGTTATAAAAGATTGCTTTTTAAATAACTGAAATGTGTGAAGAGAATGGAAAATATCAAACTTCAATTTTGCAAGTTGTGCAAGCATTGAGATAGCCACAAGATTAGCTGTTGAAAACGTAGACATTTCTTGCAGGAAACCTGTAACCGCATCCTGGAGAGGAGGGGAGAGGGAAATATTTAGCTGCTTTAGCACAGCAACAGGAAGCCATAACCAATTAATGCTGATATGCTGTATTTCTGTATGTTTTTTCTACTTTTTTAAAGTATATAACTGCTTGTTTGTCCATAAGGAAGTTGTTCAGATGTTGCTATGGCTAAGTTGCTGTGAACCTTTTGTGCAAATAAATACAGCTCCTTTGATTCCGAGGTCTGAGTCTCATTATTCCTACAACATTTATGGCGACTCCGCCAGGACTCAGAGCGATCTTTCACTGAGGACAGCATAGGACAGCATGGACCGACTGGTGCCTAGTCGGGGCTGCCTCCCTGAACCTTCAGGCACCACGGATGATTTCTCCAGAAAGAGGCAGATGGTATTACAGGGGTATTCGGTGGACAACCGGCTGATCCAAGAACCCGTCCGGAATCAAAGGCAGCCACAAAACCATGCCAGCTGAAAAGAAGACACCTGCAGGCAAGTATTGTGTCATTGTAGCCCCACTCAGTTTGAGAGTGGAAGAGAGGGCCTGATCACCCACCTGGGTCTGGGATTGGTGTATCCTAAGGAGGCTCAAGAATTGTGTGGGTGGTTAAGCCATTGCAGTCCCTGTTGGTGACCATTGGAACGTCCGGCATCACAGGTCAGTGGCAGTGTGTTAGACAATGGGTGGTGGAGGAATTGTCCCCAGGATACCTCTTCAGTGTATGTTGAATAATTTCAAGAGAGGTTTTAGTGGAGATTATGGAGACCCTAGGGCCAATCCAGGTGACCTAAAGAAATTTTGTGAAAGTGAGTTGCCAACATTTAATGTAGGATAGAAGCCCCAAGGTACCATTAATTTAGACATCATTTCAAGGAGCACCAAATTGTGACTGACTCAGATTATGGGCACCCAGATCAATACCCTTATATTTACCAGTGGCAAATAGTAGTAAAACAGAATCCTGATTGGCTTCACAAATGTCGAATTGAACTCATGCGAGTCTGCGTGGCTCGAATGAAAGGAACTTCCAGATGTAAAGTCAAGGAGAGTCACAATGAAGGGAAATCTGTCCTAAAAACAGAATCCTATTAAGAAGATATTCCTCTGCCTTATGCTCCTGTGTATCGACCAATGGCCCAAAGCAGGCAACATTCCAGTCCCAATTCAACTGTCCAATCTGGAGGATGGCATCAATCAAGTTCAAGGGGCAGGAGCACAAGAAATACAGAGGGAAATACCAAATACTGATCAAGGCCTAAGGGATCCCCTCATCCCCCCCTTCCACCCGCTTTTCATTCTCCAGTTGCAGGTTATATTAGAGCCCAACTCTTGGCCCCACTTCGCCAGATGGACCAAAGGGTCATGAATGCCCAGGGCATTCAGCCTCTGTTCCAATATGTCCCTTTTACTACTACAGACCTCTTAAATTGGAAGTAGCATTTTGTGCCCCTGTCAGCCAAACCCCAAGAGGTTGTTGACCTCTTTGGAACCTTTATCAAGATACACAATCCTACATGGCAGGACCTAGAACAAGTAATGAATACTCTCCTCAATGGTGAAGAGAGAGAGAGATTGAATAATGCCATCAGTAATATCTTAAAACCTGCAGCGGGAGGAAATCTTCAGGCTGTACTAGATCAATGGTTTCCATGACAGGATCCCCATTGGGATCCTTATCAAGACCTGGCAAACCTCTAGAACTATCAGGGACTGATCCTCCAGGCTTTAGAGCAGGCAGCAAAACCACCAGTGAATATATCCAAGCCCTCTTTAATAATACAGGAGACTGATGAGAGTCCCAAAGCCTTTTTCCAGAGATTAATTGAGGCTTATAGGACATACACCCCAATTGACCCCTTGAGTCCTGAGAATGCCCATATGTTAGCCATGGCCTTCATATCACAAAGTGCCCCTGATATTAAAAAAAGCTTCAGAAACAGGAAAGGGCATTGGGCATAACTAAGAGTCAGTTGATGGAAATTGCATGAAAAGTCTACATGAATAGAGAGAAGGTGGAAGAAAAGAAGAAGGATGATAGGATGCAATGAAAGGCTGAATTTCTGGCAGCTGCACTGTCAAGTAGCTCCAGAAATTTGGGAAGAAACCAGTAATAGTTTGAAAAATCATATGGGGGACTTAAGCCAGATAGGGACCACATGGATGAGTCAAATGGTGGGCGAACTGAACAAGCAAATACAAGAAATCCAACAATATTGTGTGTCCCTCAGTCCACCTTTTTTGAGTACCCCCAGTCATAATATCCGAGTAAGAGACAAAATATGGGTAAAACACTGGAAAGGGGAAAACTTGAAACCTAGGTGGAAAGGCCCATGTACTATGGTTATGTGTTCTCCACTTGCAGTAAAAGTGTTGGAATCCAAGTCCTGGATTCACTGGACTTGAATTAAGCCGGTAGCTGATGAATATTGGGAAGCAGAACAAGACAAAACCCATCCTCTAGTGGTGCACTTAAAGAAGCACCCCCTATAACTGCCTTACTGGCAGCGGGCAGGCAACATACGGGGCAGAAGAAGCCTTACTGGTGTCACTCCAGAAGCTGACCCTCTATGTACGGCTGAAGAACCTGGATGAGAAAAACAACTTGGGTAGACTAAATATATTTCAAGGAATGGTAGTCCGAGCATATGTAGCCATAGGTGCAGTGGGTCTGGCTGTAATGAGTTTGATTGTACTAATTGTGATCACTGTACCTGAAAACATAGGCTGTAACCATGGACAGAGTGAATCCCCTGGGTATACTGATGTTTGAAGAACCTTGGGAGTGGAAAGGGGGCGTGGCCAGCGCCATGATGGGATGGTGTGCCCCAGTGCCCTGGGGTAAACACTCAAATTCCTGCTGTAGTCATTTGCGGCCAGGAAACAATTGACCCTGTCTACAAAGCAGTCCCAGGATTCCTTCGCCTGATCGAATGGAGCGAATGTGGAAAGAGTGGCCATTGATCAAGGAGACTTGCCTGAGGTAATTTAGTCCTCAATGTCTTGTTGCCTTGGCTCTGCTCTCTGGCTAGTTCTCATGAATGGCTTTGTTCCCCTGCGATCTCCGCTAACAAAATCCTCGTCGCCAGTGTTGTATTCGCAAAACAACAGCAAGAAGTGAGGCAACGCAGGAGAACCATTAACAGTTCTTTTATTAACTACAAACAATTAACTGAGGTGAGCAAGCAAGCAAGCTCTAAACTGACAGCCCTTTTATATTGGAGCTGTAAACAGCTCAGCCAATAGCAGCTCCTTAATTCTCCCGCCGGCTATAGCATCGGCGGTTAACCAATCAACTGCTGGTTACTGGTCATGTGTTCTCCAGCCGAACACAACACCTGCCATTCTGGGGGTTCTCAATGAACCATAGCTTTCCTGGAGGGACAGCGAAGAAAGAAGGCACCGGCTGGCGCAAACAGGGAAGTTGCAAATTCCCTGCAGCACCAGCATCCAGCCTTCAACCCAACAACAGGAAAGGCAGCCATTAAAAGCTGCCAATGTTGGGACAGCCACACAAGAAGACTGAGCAGGAGGTGAGATCAGAACAGAGTATTGTTACCAGATGAGCGATTGGCCAACTCGCAGGTAAGAAGAAAAAAACTTGTAAAGCTCAAAAATTTTCTGGCTTGAAGTTAGGGGCTAATTGGCATGCAAAAACTTAAAGTGAGAGGAAGCAAACAGTAAAGAGGATTTACAAGTCAAAAGCCCTAAAAGAAACAACGTTCCATCTGGATTTAAAATTGGTCTTGGAAGAAAATATAAATATAAATATTAAAGGGAGAAGAAGATTGAGAGAAAAGGATTTAATAGAGGAAGAAAACGAAACTGCTTTTGTGATTAATGAGTGACATTTTGTTGCCAGTAGTTGTGCATTGGAGAGAATCATTGCTGGAGAAGAAGAGAAAAAAACAGCATTGCATTGTTTAGTCTAAGAGGAAAGGGACATTAAAGGAGTCTTGTTTGAACAGCTATGGTAAGAACTGGAAAAATCAAGATTGGAATTTGGACTGCAGGAAAAAATAAAAACATTTGAATTGGCTTGCATTTGGAAACAGGAAAAAAAGTGGTGGGGAGAGAGAATAGTTTGGACTTGAATTTGGACTATACATAAATTAAGATAAATAAATATAAAAAGTTTTTCTCCTCACATCGAAAGCATGGAGAATTGGGAGGAATTATGGGAGATACTTCAAATGATGTGAGAGTCCTTTAATGGGAACAAACAAGCAGAACTGTGGTTTAAAAATAAAAAAAGAAATTATGAAATTATGAGAAAACAAGAACAACAAAAATATAATGTTGAAAAAGAAATGAGTGAGGATAATACAGATGATCATATTGGGATTGATAGGGAAAGAATAAAAATGGAGAGGGGAAAAGATATTTTAAAAAAGAAAGGGAAAAAGGAAAGAAGAAAAGAAGAAAAGAAAGGGGGAAATTAAAAGAGTGAAAAAATAGATGATTACACTGGCATTAGCAGTGATAGAACAGAGAAGAGGAGGAAATAGAGAAAAATTGAGGGGGGAAATTAAAAGTAAAAGTCAGAGAAAGGTGGAAAATGGTTAAAAGAAGGAGAAAAATGAATAGTAGAAAAAAACTAAAATAGTGGTAGAAAGTTTATTTTCTTTTATTTTCTGGAATAATGGAAATTAGAAGAAATATATGGATTATTGTAAAAAGGTAGTAAAAAAGGTTGAAATGAATGAAAATAAAAAGAGAAGAAGTAAATTAAATGTGAAAGATATAATGGAATATTTGTTTTCTTTTTCTGTTTGTGTCTGAGAATACATGGATTGAGAGAGAATTAAAGTGGATGGTAAGGAAATAAATTTTAAATATATAAAAGAATGGAAAATCCAGCAGATGAAATGTGAAAGATAGTATGGCTTATAAGTGAAAATGATTGAAATTAAGATGTAAAAGGGAACAAAAATTGAAATGATAGTAAATGATGAAAATAATGTATTGAATTGTGAACAAAATCTCTAAGAAAATAAGAGGTGGAAGGTTGCATTAATTGATTGTAAGATATAAATGGAATAAGATAAAGACAATGTTAATAACTAAAATATAGGAGGGGAGGTTTGAGAAATGTATAATAAATGAGAAAACCGGGGTTGTCTGGACACCAGAAATATTGAAATGAAAATAAATACAGCAATGGAGAGAGATAAGAAGAAGGAGACAGATGGAAAGGGAGAAGGACAGAGTGTCAGCTTTGGAAGCCATAGTAGGCCAAAGGCTTCCATGTGCTGCCACAATTCTCCTCTGTGGGAAAGGAGGGGAGGAGGGTGGTAGTGCAAGGGATGATTAGACATAATAACATTTCCTGCCGGTCAAGGTCAGGCTGAGTTCGCATCTGGAGAAGGAGTGGCTGGAGTGATGCTTCGACATGGGACGGTTGAGGATTGGAGCATGTGACCGGCAGAGGGGTCATGAGGGTGGAGATTTTGGGGTTTGTATTACTGAGGGAGGAATTGGAATCCCCAGTTTCGGTTTTCCTCCAACTGTGCCAGTTTACCTGGCAGTTTACCCACTATGAAATTAAAAAGATCCTGGACTCTAGACTATACAGAGGTCGCTTACAATATTTGGTCCACTGGAAGGGATACCCATTGTCTGAAGCTACTTGGGTAAAAAGCTGGGATGTAAATGCTGATGCTCTAGTCAAACAATTTCATGATAAATTCCCTGACAAACCTAAAGGTCCTCCTGGGGGGGGAGGGGGTTAGAAGGGGAGTTGGTAGCATTAACCCCATTTTGGGTTTGTCTGTTTTCTTTTCTAGGAAGTATTTTCTTCTGCAAGAGGGGACACCTGTCAGCTTTGGAAGCCATACTAGGCTGAAGGCTTCCATGCGCTGCCACAATTCTCTGTGGGAAAGGAGGGGAGGAAGGTGGTAGTACAAGGGATGATTAGACATAATAACATTTTCTGCTGGTCAAAGTCAGGTTGGGTTCGCATCTGGAGAAGGAGTGGCTGGAGTGATGCTTCGACTTGGGACGGTTGAGGATTAGCACATGTGACTGGCAGAGGGGTCATGAGGGTGGAGATTTTGGGGTTTGTATTACTGAGGGAGGAACCGGAATCCCCTGTTTCGGTTTTCCTCCAACTGTGCCAGTTTACCTATGCTAGTAAAAGAACTTTGAAAGATGTTGGTTTCAGAGTCTTTTCTGCAGGAGGGGTTTTCTGGAACACTGACACGGAGAGAGAAAGAAGAAAGGGAAGAGGAGGAAAGGTAGGGGAAATAAGAGTAGGAGAGAAGGTTGGATAGGGAGGAGGTAGGGTAGAGGGGAAGAAAGGATGGGGAAGTAGAAAAGGAGTAGGAGAGGAGAGGAGAGGAGAAAGTAGGTAGGAAGAAAGGAGGGAGGGAAAGGAGTGAGAAGAGAAGAAAGGATTGCTGTGAAAAGGAAAAGTTGAAATGGAAGAAAGGTAACCCCGAATATATTTGAAAAATTAGGATAAAAATTGAAATAGTTAAAAAAAAAGAACGAAAGAGAATGAACACGAATAAAAATGGAGAAATTAGAACGAGGGCAAAAGAAGATGTGACTTAATAAAATGAGCAAGGAACTATTAGGAAATGAATAAAAACTATGAAAAAAGAATATTTTTGAAAAACTGTAACTAAGTAAAATATATTTGAATATATTGAATTGTATAAGATATGATATGGCCAATACTATTCATAAATCGTGTGTGTGTGTGTGTGTGTGTGTGTGTGTGTGTGTAAACTAAAAATCAATAAAAACTTTTTCTAAAAAAAGAAAAAGAATCTTGGGAGCGGGTCCTTTACGGTATATTAGGAAATCTGGGACTGTGGGTACTATATTTAGGAAATAAGACTTGGCTTTGTGGAACACGCAAAACTGACTTTGACCCTTCCCAAATCACACCTACTCCCATCCATCTTTCTGACGTGGTAATTCCTATAGTTGGGAAAGGTTTGTTTTAAATATCTGACATGGGTTTTCAATGGCTTGGGTTATTGCTTGCCAGTGGCCAACATAGCATAGTACTGTGGCCAACAATTCCAAATGTTGTAAGTATGACCAGTTAACTCCTCTTACTCCTGAAGAAGGTTCCGGGAACGTTGAAAATCACAAAGAGCAGGATAAGATTAGGGTCCAGGGGTTGGGGTCCTCGGAGATAATAGGCAAGGAGGAACTGGATCAAGTTCGCTCCCGCCATCGCCACCTTATTTCCGGATGGGGACAATACCCTGGGCCAACCCCAAATCCTACGACTAAGCGCGTTACTCCTAAGATACACTATGGGGTAGGTCAGAGGAGAGGGAGGGTGGCTTTGCAACAATTGAGAAAAGGACATTATATACTTAAAGCATTTAGAATTGGGCCAGATGCTGATTAACCAATTTGACTCTGCTTTAGGCAAAAGATGTTGGTTGTGTTTATCTGCATCCCCATCTGCCTATAATGCAGTCCCATTCTTGCCAGATCTTTGGGCCGAAACCAAGGCCACCATGGCTTTTGAAAGAGATGCTGGGTGGAGAATTAATACGGTAGAGGCAAAGTTACATGGTGATTTCTATAACGACTTAGTAAAGCTGGGAATGAGCCATCTTCCCATTGTTGGTCCAGTGGCTGTTGGTGTGGATCTCCTAGGGCCACCCTCTTTGTGTGTTAAAAGGAGCAGGAATCTCAGAAGGGCATTCCTGTGGGATCAATGACAAAGGGGCAATGGCAACAATGTCCATTAGAATTGTACATTAGCTATCGACGTGCACTTTTGCATGTGAAGCTAACTCGTGATATTGCTCCTTCCGTGCACCGCCTTTTCCAGAAAAGAGTCACCTTCTTGCCTCCACCACAATTAAGCTTTACTAAATGGGGAGGAAATGTGACATTGATAAAGTGCCCAAATATCCTTAAGCCACCTCACTTCCCATTCTGGCTCTACAATGCACCCATGAAAGGATTTTGTCTTCTATTCCGCTCTGGGAATGAAAGCTCCTGCTATCTTCTTTTTTTTTTTTTTTGAAAAAGTTTTAAGAAACAAAAACATTTTCCCCCCTTTTTCCCCCCTCCCTCCCAGAAAACCCCCTTCCCCCCTCCCTCCCCCCCCCCCGGCTTCCCGGGTCAATCACAAGGTATTGTTATACATAAACCAAACATCGAGTAAAATTTTCCCTTCTAATCCAATTAACCTCATCCAAATCTTTTCATCTCCCAACCCCCTCAAAAGCTCCTGCTATCTTCTTGAAGCTCCATACTTCACAAATGAGCAGAGAGACCATAGACAAGAGCTTCCACTGCAACCATTAACTGGTATGTTTATGGCAGGGACCTTGGGGTTCTGGAGTAATGAGGGGAACCATCGAGTTCATGCCTTTTCCATGAACATGTAGTGTGTTGAAAAGAAAATGGAGTATTTTTCTTATGTGGGAAAAATGCATATGTGTGTCTACCTACCAACTGGACTGGAACATGTACTTTGGTACACCTCTTCCCAAAGATGGATGTAGTCAGTGGGGAACAACTCTTCCTGTTTCCCTCATGGGACACATTCAGAAAAAGGTATCCCTTGTAATACCATTATTAGCCATTTTAGGAATAAGCACTGCTGTCAGAACAGGTATAGGTGGTTTAACCCACTCCATCATACAGTTTAGACAACTATCTGAAGAGTTCCAACGAAGTCTGAACCAGATTGCTAGGACCCTGGTTGAAGTCCAGGACCAGATAGACTCTTTAGCAGCAGTGGTCTTGCAAAATCGGCATGCCATAGACCTCTTTTTTTTTTTTTTTTTATAAAAAGTTTTATTTTTACAATCATATCAAATAATTCATCCAATGTACAGTTATATACAATTAGTCGGGCTTGCCCAGTCACCACCCCCCCTTTTTAACACTCTTCCCTCTTCTACCTTCTTCTACTTTCCAGACCTTCCTCTCCTTCTCTTATCTACATCCTCTCCTCCCTCCACCCTCCACCTTCCTTCTCCCTCTTCTACCCCTCTTCCTTCCTCTTCTCCTCTTTCCTACCTCCTACTCTCTCTTTTCTCCCTCCCCACCGTTCTAAAATGGTAACTGGGCAGACCCGACCCTACATTAATTATATTTATACATCTTCAATAATCCCTGTACATTAACCATCACTCCATCTCTACCAAACCCCCCCCAAATCCCCTCCCCCTTACCCCCCCCCCCACCCCGACTTCCCAGAACAAAATGCAGGGTATCAAAACTAACAATCATAATCCAAAATAATTCCTAAATTATAATCTCTAGTCACACCACACTTAGTCACACTCTCAATTCCCTCTCCTTCAAAATATATCTAATACAAAATATTTCCTAAATTTACTCATATGCTATTGATATTTTTATCTGATACTTATTTTGAATATAATCAATCCACATTTTCCATTCTAAAATATATTTTTCTTGTGTATAGTCTTTCAAGTAAGCGGAGATTTTGCCATCTCTGCCAGATTTGATACTTTGAGTGTCCATTCTTCAATTGTAGGTAATTCTTCTTTCTTCCAATATTGAGCAATCAAAAGTCTTATGGCTGTTATTAAGTTCAAAATCAATTTAGTCTCTATAGCTGTACAATCCATAATTATTCCTAGTAGAAAGAACTGCGGAGTAAACTTAATCTTCTTTTCAAAATATTCTGCATGATCCACCATACTTTAATCCAAAATGCTTTAACTTTTTACAAGTCCACCATATATGGTAATAAGTGGCATCTTCACAATCGCATCTCCAACATTTAGCCTGTACATTAGGATACATACATGACAACTTTTGGGGTCTAAATGCCATCTATAAAACATCTTATAAAAATTTTCTCTCATATTTTGCGCTTGTGTAAATTTAACATTCCTCACCCAAATTCTTTCCCAAGTTTCCAACATTATTGGTTGCTGAAAATTTTGTGCCCACTTAATCATACAATCCTTAACTAGTTCGGACTCTGAGTCTATTTCTACTAATACATTATACAACCTCTTAATATGCTGTTGGCCTTGATCTCTCATTTGTTTTAACAAATTATCCTCAGTTTGCTTAACACCTATTTTTTGATCTAATTTCCATCTAGCTTGTAATTGTCCATATTGGAACCATGTATAATTTTTCCCTTCTTCCCCCATCTTTTCTCTAGATTTTAATTGTAATTCCCCCTTTTCCATACAAAGAAGTTCTTTATAGGTAACTACATCCATCTTTTGATATATATTTATATTTTCTATCATGTGTCTCGGGATTGCCCATATTGGAATCTTTCCATCTAATTTATATTGATATTTCCTCCAAACCCTCAATAATGCATTTCTAATTATATTATTTTTAAATATTTTATCTACTTTCTTATCATATAATATATAGGCGTGCCACCCATATAACAAACCATACCCTTCTATATTCAAAACTCTTTCCTCAGTTAAATTAATCCAATCAGTAATTAATGATAAAACAACTGCTTCATAATACAATTTCAAGTTAGGCATTTTAAGACCCCCCCTTTCCCTTGCATCCTGCATTATTTTTAATTTTATTCTTGGTTTTTTGCCCATCCATACAAAGTTATTAACCCCCTTTTGCCATTCCTGTAATTTGATATCATTCTTAAGCACCGGTATCATTTGAAATAAAAATAGAAACCTGGGCAAAACATTCATTTTTATAACCGCTATTCTTCCCAACAAGGATAGTAACTTCTTCCAACTCTCCATTCCTTTCCATACCTTCTGCCACAATACCTCATAATTATTTTTATATAATTTAACGTTTGAAGCTGTAATATATATTCCTAAATATTTAACCTTTTTAACGATTTCAAAACCTGTAGTTCTTTCTAACTCTTCTTTTTGTTGTATATTCATATTTTTAGTTATCATCTTTGTCTTTTGCTGATTCACCTTAAATCCAGATACTTTACCATACTGACCAATTATATCTTTTAAACCAGTAGCTGAGTATGTTGGTTGAGATACAGTAACAACCAAGTCATCTGCGAAAGCTCTTAATCTGTAATCTTGATGTTTAACTCTAATTCCCTTTATTTGATCGGAACTCGTATTTTATTCAGAAGAATTTCTAAAGTTAAAATAAAAGTAATGGAGACAGGGGACATCCCTGTCTCGTCCCTTTCCCAATTTTAAAAGTTTCTGTTAACCCACCATTTACTATTATTTGTGCTGTTTGCTTCTGATATATTGCCTTAATTGCGTGGATAAAATAATCCCCAAATTGCATTTTTTCTATTACTTTAAACAGAAACTGCCAGTCCAATCTATCAAAAGCTTTTTCAGCATCCAAAAAAAAAAAAGCCGCTGAGATTTGGTTGTTTCTTTCCAAATATTCAAGTAAATTTACAATTTGCCTCACATTATATCTCATCTGCCTACCCTTAATAAATCCTGACTGATCATTATGAATTATTTGATTCATCACTGGCATTAATCTATTAGCAAGTATCTTGGCAAATATCTTATAATCAGTATTTAAAAGTGATATAGGCCTATAATTCTCTGCTTTAATACCATCTCGATCTTCCTTCGGTATTAGCGAAATAAAGGCTGTCCTCCATGAAGGGGGAACATCTCCTCCCATTTGAATTTTATTAAATAACTCTTTAAGTGGTTCAACCATCTCATTTTGTAAATTTTTATAATAAACAGCTGTCTGTACCTGGTGCTTTACCAATTTTAAGTTGCTTAATTGCTAACAAAATTTCCTCTGAAGTAATTAATTGATTCAGTCTGGCTTATTGGCGTTATTAAACGTATCATGTTTTACATATTGTAAATTAATTGCTACTTGATCTGCCATCAACATGTTAAACTGACCTCTTAATATATTTATTGATTCTTTTATTTTACTATTTCCTGGGCTATTTATCAATAACTGTTCTTTCTTTTTAATTTCCTCTTCCAATTCCTTTTTCTTTTTCTGCAATTTATTTTTGTATTTAATATTCATTTGTATAAGATTTCCTCTCATATAGGCCTTGCTAGCGTCCCAAATCATCTCTATAGTATAGATGTTTCTTTTTTCATATTCATAATAAAAAATTCCTTCATTTGCTTTTTACATTCATTTACGTATTGTTCATATTTAAACAAATTCTCATTCAACCTCCATGATCTCCTAGCCTCCTTTTCCCGATCAATTTCAATCCAAACCGGACTATGATCAGATAGAGTTCTTGAACAAATCTTAGTCTTCTTCACTCTAGAATACAAATCATTAGAAATCAAAATAAAATCAATCCTCGAAAATGATTGATGCCTGTCAGAAAAGAAGGTAAAATCCCTCTCTTCTGTATTATGTTCTCTCCAAATATCTCTTAATTCCAAGTCCTCCATCATTTCAAAAAAAACCTTTGGTAATTTCACCCTGCTTGACATCTTCCTTAAACTTTTTTTATCTTTTTGAGTATCCAACACACCATTCCAATCACCCATTAATATATATGATTTATAATCCCAAAACACTATTCTTTTATATAAAAACTTGAAAAAAATTTCTTGTTGTTGATTCGGAGCATAAACTCCTATTAATAATACCTTCTTTCCCTCCAACAAAAGTTCAATAGCAATGTATCTTCCTTGCTTATCCACCTCAATTAATTTTGCTGATATATCCTTTTTTATATATATAACTAAACCGTTTTTTTTTCCCAAAGAGGAGGCAACAAAATGTACCCCCAGTTTTGAGTTTATCAAATATTTCTGGTCTAAAGATCTAATATGTGTTTCTTGTAAACAGGTAATGTCATTTTTAAATTGTTTCAAATAATGAAATACTTTCCTTCTCTTCTGCGGTGAATTCAGGCCATTAACATTCCAAGATAATAGTTTAATTGCCATTATCGGCCAAAGGAAACTTTTGGAACACCAGCCGCAGATCACATTTTACTTTAGGCCTTGCTCCTCCCACTGTTTCCGTTGTAGTAGTTGCCAGTTGTTGTTGTGCCTTCATCTCTTGTTCCTTGCGTTTAGCAGCAGCTCTTGTCAGCCTTTGTTCTTTTGAATCTAAACCCGTCGTAGGTATTTCCAATACTTGTAATAAATCTTCTTCCATCACAATCTGTTCTTGTACCTGCTTCACTTCTCTTTCCTTCACTTCAGCCTCCCTTCTTCTAGCTTCCAATGGGGGAAGACTTCCAACTTTAATACCTCAACATAAAATTCTCTTGCTTTTCCAACTGTATTGAGACGATGTACTTTCCCTGCATAGTATACTATTATACCAGTTGGAATATCCCATCTATATTCAATCTGACGTTTTTTAAGTTCATTCACCAGGAAGGCAAATTCCTTCCTAGCCCTTAACATTTTTGGTGGAATTTCCTTTAATATTAAAATATCTTGACCAGCAATCTGAATCTTCTCCCCCTTATATGAAGCTTGCAAAATCTGATTTCTCACTGTTCTGTTTGTAAAATAAATAACAACATCCCTTGGCAACTTTTTTTGCCTTGCTATCCAAGAATTCACACGATATATTTTATCAATTTGATAAGCCACATCTGCTGGACGAGCTGCTAATATCTCAGCAAATACTTCAGAAAAAAATTCCCTTAAATTCTCTTCCTTATTGTCTTTCAAACCTCGGATTCTAAGAGCAAGTTCCATATTTCTATATTGTATCAAAACTATTTCATCCTCTGTTTTTTCCATTTTACTTTGAAATTCATCCATTTTATTTTCTAATTTTAAATTATGTTGCTTAATTTCTGCAACCTCCTCTTCTAATAAAATCACATTCGTTGCCAAACTTTGTACTGCCATTACAAATCCTTCTTTAACTTCTTTATTTCCCACTTGAATTTCTGATATCTGCTCTTTCATTTCAGACATCTCATCAGTTATTACTTTAAATTTTTCTTCTATAAAGCCTTTTAAGTTCTCTTGTAACGCCTCTAAATTCAATGTTCTAGTCTCTGCTGTATGAGCTGGAGAGGCACCAACTGATAAAGTTCCAGAGCTCTTTGTTACAGTAGACTTTAATTGTTTGGCTGCCATCTTCTATAAAATTATTTATTTATTTATTTCCAACTTAATATTCACTTTAAATCTTCTTAACCTCTAAGAAACACAGTCTTTTAAAGCAGTATTTAAAAATCTCCCCTTGATTCTATCAGCAGGCAGCAAAGAGTTAAAGAGTAAGAGCAGCAAGTAACATGCAAATTACCAACTGCAGACGGCAACGCTGAAAGTATCACTTTCGCTTTCCACTCGTTAACTTGTTAACAATTCGCCTCCATTTTTTTACTGTTTTCAAGCTTGTTACAAAGTATCGGGGAATCGGCTTGGCTACTTGCTTAAAGTTCTCCCACTTTCGTTCTGTCCGGTATAATCCTTTATTGTCCAAAATAAATCTCGGCGTTTGGTCGTGGTGATTGGTTCCGCCAAAGCAGAAGAATCCTCGGATCTGGAGCACTTCGGGTTACTGGAGGGAACTTAACCCTTCAAACCCCTTTTTTCTCAGGGGCTTTAGGGAAATTCAACCTCTACCCTCAGCTCACCACCTTCTCCTTCTCCCGAAGAGGGGGTTTTCCGAACCACTGGACAGCAGATTTAAGCTGTCCTAGCGATTCCACATAATCCAGAGGTTGGTGATCATAAAGATCACCGCCATCACCTACGGTGCCAAACCGGAACCGGCATGCCATAGACCTCTTGACAGCCAAGAAAGGTGGTTTATGTCTATTCTTGGGAGAAGAATGTTTTTACATGAACAAATCAGGAGTAGTCAGAGAAGTAGCAAGGGATTTACAAGATAGGGCATCTAAAATTGGACAAAGAGTACAAGGTACTAATGTATGGTTCTCATGGCTACCAGGGTCAAGCAGATGTTATTCTTGTTGTTATGTGGAATAGCAGGTATAGCCTTTATTCCTTGTGTAATACCTATACTCAGACAAATAGTTATCAGATCTGTAAAGGAAATAAAAATTGAGAAGGAATTAGTAGTGACAGAAAGGCTGCTGAGAAATAAGTTTGACCCAGATCCCCAGCTGGAAAATGAAGGTCCTGACGGTGAAGTGTATGTAGGAATGGGACCCTGGGGATTGGAAGAAGTGCCTGAAGAAGATGAAATTTGGGAATGACTTTACAAACTGCTTTGCTTTCTTGTCTATAGCTGTCTTGCGCTGGCTGTAGGAAGGAAAAGGGTGGAGGCCAGTCTAAAAGTATTGCCCTTGCCATATGTTATGCTTCTCTAGGTAAATACAAACAGACTTCAGGTGAGACTCAATTACTGATAAATTAATATCTATAAATAGAGTCTCAGAGGAGGGAGTATAGCAGGGTACAAATGTAGGTTATAAAAGATATATAAAAAATATATTAAAAAATATATTAAAAAAATAGCTGAAATGTGTGAAGAGAATGGAAAATGTCAAACTTCAGTTTTGCAAGTTGTGCAAGCATTGAGATAGCCACAAGATTAGCTGTTGAAAATGTAGACATTTCTTGCAGGAAACCTGTAACCGCATCCTGGAGACGAGGGGAGAGAGATATATTTAGCTGCTTTAGCACAGCAACAGGAAGCCATAACCAATTAATGCTGATATGCTGTATTTCTGTGTGTTTTTTCTACTTTTGTAAAGTATATAACTGCTTGTTTGTCCATAAGGAAGTTGTTCAGATGTCGCTACAGCTAAGTTGCTCTGAACCTTTTGCGCAAATAAATACAACTCCTTTGATTCAGAGATCTGAGTTTCATTATTCCTACAACAGTTAAGTTCTGTTCCAGGTAGGGCTGTACCTGACACACAACCCATAGCTGAGAGAAGGTCCTCCTGGCCATACATATCCAGCAGTGGCTGTGACTTTATAGAGGTGGCCCCTTTCCTCCCAACTTTCTTGTGCTTTTTATAACAAAAGCAGAATAAATTAAAAGGTGTAGGCCATCTTTATTTAGAACTGAAATTGAATAAGGGGAAAGATTAAACTTAATGCCTTATTGTTATGTTTTTTCAAACCTACAGGAGCCTTGCTAGAAGGAAGATATAAAACCTCATTTCCAGATGATATTGTCAGACTGTAGTCCAGAAATGAACAGAATTCATATCATTTATTAAATATGATTATATGTGCCACCCCTTTTAAGTATCATAGACTAAGACTAAAAGGGAGCATTCAGTACCTAATGAGCCATATGCAGTTCCCAATCCCATTTTAGCAGGCACCAGTCCCACAGGATAGTACCATTAAGAATTAGCAGCAAATGATGATTTCTTGTAACCTTATTGCCTATGTTTTTAAAACACTGTAGGACTCAGAACAGGTTTCTCAATAGTAGTCATTTTGATTTAGTAGTACTCAAACTCCCAACTGTCCCACCTCTAGTGATGACATTGTTACATTCATTGCAGCTATCAGAGTATATACCCCATTGCTACAAAGCAAAACAAGATAGTTTACCTCTGCTATTATTGTTATGCTCTGCTATTATAACAGTGGTCTAACTTTGCACAAGATAGCTTTCTAATATTTCTAGCCACTTTTCTGTAAGAAAATGTGCAACTTTTTTTCTGGTTCTTAAAGAATTAGCAAATGTTGAAATATAAACTTGAAGAGTCTAACATTTTGAACATTTCATAATTATCACTGAGGAAAGAATAGAGTTGTACAATGGAACAAGAAAAATGGAAGACTATTGATAAAGTAGCCAGATAGCTATTTTAAAAAAATCAAAGCAGCTCAGAAATAATAATACAAAATACTGCATACCCAAAAGTGAGATTTCAAGTGTCTAGCTGCAATCTTGGGACCACGTTTCATTCATAAGTTACTGTGAAAATTTATTCTATTGTCAAGACAATAAGGAAATTATTTTACCAATTTTATTTTGGGAGGTACTGAGTCAAGTTATTCAAAGCAGTTGAAAGTGTACTGTTCTCCAAATAATCTAGTCTTATTAGAACATTTACCAATAGCAAGTACACTTAAATATAATTCACAAATGTTAATTGTTAATTGTTCCAAGCATTCAAAAAATCAAGTGCATGAGTACTTGAGTACTTTTGCTCAGTAAATATTTAGATTATTGAAAAATATTATACATTAGAAAATCAGGATCCATCATGGAATCCTGATGGAGATATTTAAGGAATTAAAAGTTATGTGGTGGCGTATAGGCAAAAAGACTTGTACTGGCTGCAGTAGGAAATAGAAGGTTATCTTCTGACCCTTTCATGAGTTATCCTTTTTAATCTTTTTCTTTCAGTTTCTTTCAGTCTGAGAGAAATAAGTACTTCCAGCTCCCAATCTTCCTTCAGAAGTATTGTTTCACAACACATGGAAGATAATTGGAGATTCCTTTTTTGAATTTCTACAGCAATCACCCCAAACTGAAGAGCTTGCTTCTGGAGTAATTTCTCTTTGTTTTCTTTTATAGGAAGTGAAGTGGCTGCAAGTGCATACATGTGAGGAGATAACTAAGAGCAACTTTGAAGCAGTTGAATAAGCCTTTCAAAAGCAATGGTATTTTTAAGGATCAGAAAAGAGTAGCCTTGTGGCCAAAGTCTAAATTTGGATCACTTAGTCAAGTACTTGGCTTGCAGAAGAACTGGGAAGCAATCTTGATTCTTCTGATTAAAAAGATCTGTTAGAATATTATTTATCAGCTTAGTACTCTCTTTGCTTGTTAACATTCTAAGCAATCTGTGTTTAACTGAACTGAAATATTTGTTCCAAACATTTATAGTCTTTTAAGGGCTTTGAGAAATATAAAAATTCAATTAGCATATCTTTCCCAATTACTGTATTGTGGAGGTATGACTTACAGGATTGCTGTTTTGCTCATTCTTAAAGAGACCAAGCCTTGCCCAGTTTAACATAGGACTTCTTCAAATCCTTCCACCTAAGAAAGGTCCATATTAAAATGCATATTTTTTAGCAGGAGATAGCAAAATTCATTTACTGTCCTAACAATTAGAATAACATTTACATGGTTTTTAAAATTAATTCTCCCACATAATTTTCAGTTGAATACCTAGTCCTAATGGATACAGCTTTGTTAACCGTAGGGCAGGGGTGAAATGCTCCCAGTTCGGACCAGATTGCCTGATCCGGTAGCGATGTCGGTGGGTGATTCAGAGAACCGGTAGCAAAAATCCCTGCCCCTGCCCCCTGCCCCTGCTGAGCTGCGCCATCATCAGAGGTGTTTTTTTTTTACTTTTAAAAGCATTTTTTCTTCAGCCGAAAAACTGCTTTTAAAAGTAAAAAAAAGCCTTTGATGATCGTGTGGCTCAGCTGGGATCATCAGAACCCTTTAAAAGTTTTTTTTAAACAACTTCTTTGGCAGAAGACGTTGTAAACAAAAAGCTTTTAAAAGGCTCCTTTGGCGATCCCAGCTGAGTTGCCTGATCATCACATGCTTTTAAAATCATTGTTTTACAACCTCTGCCCATGCCCACCCAATCGCCCCATCCCCACTTACCTAATTGCTGCTTGTTTTGGGCTCGCTAAGCCTTGCTTTGCTTCGGCTGCTGCAATCAGTTGCATCAGGTAGCAACTGAATCTGCTTGCCTGCAATCCATCTCCTCAGTGAGCAACTCAATCTGCCTGCCTCCAATTGGGTAAGTAAATGTGTGGGGGGGAGCTTTAAAAATAGTTACTTGGGTTTTTTTTTAAGGAGTTTTTTTTTAGACAGCAATTTAAAATTAAGGAAGTTTTAAATTTAGCTGCTTTTATCTAAAACTGTCTCAATTAGTAACTTTAGTTAGGACTTCAACTCCCAGAGTTCCTCAGCCAGCTTTCCTGGCTGAGGAACTCTGGGAGTTGAAGTCCACAAACCTTAAAGTTACTAAGGTTGGAGATCCCTGATCTAAAAAATATAAATAAAATAAAATAATAAAATAAAATATTTGTGCAGCTTTCTGAGATTTGGTGTGTTTCTGTAGTGTTTCACTCTAACTACACAAACACACAAAATCTCACAAAGCTGTATGTGGCATTGTGTGTGTGTGTGTGTGTGTGTGTGTGTCGGTTGTATTGTGTTGTGTTGTGTGTGAAGTGTGAAAGTTGGTTTTTGAGCTTTTTGTGGCTGTGTGAGATTCCTGCTTGTTGCAGGGGCCATTTTGGGTGAAGTGTAGCTGCTTTTACATTGTGTGTGAGTCAGTTGTGTTGTGTTGTGTGTGTGTAAAGTGTGAAAGTTGATTTTTGAGGTTTTTGTGGCTGTGTGAGGTTCCTGCTTGTTGCAGGGGCCATTTTGCTTTTACATTGTGTGTGAGTCAGTTGTGTTGTGTTGTGTTGTGTTGTGTGTGTGTAAAGTGTGAAAGTTGGTTTTTGGTACCTCTTATTGTTTTGTATACTTTGTTTATTATTTTTATTATTTATTGTTATTGGCCATGCCCACCCAGTCATCTGACCACCAAGCCATGCCCACCAATTAAGCCACACTCACAGAACTGGTAGGGAACATTTTTAGATTTCACCCCTGCCATAGGGTAATACAGAGTCCATACACCTATATTGATTGAGTTTTCATATTTCATATTTTTTTCAAATAAAAGATAGAGAACTATAACTACCATTAATCACGCTTTATGTGTTACACCCTCTCCTCAATGAGGTTTGTTGCATTTGCTATTGTAAAATCTTCAAAAAAAACATGTTAGTTAAATGGAGCTGAAAACCATGCATGCATATTTATTAAGAAAAAAATATATCTCCAGTTTTACGCTAAAAACTATTACTTTACTTAGACTGTTAAAATATTCTGCCCATTTAAAATGAGACAAGTAATAAAATGAGGTAATGTAATAATTTTTCAGGAGTTTAATAATAAAAAACACTTTTGCAGCAAATGTGTCCTTTTATGCATAATTCAAGTGTTTTTGCAAAATAGATATAGAAGCATAACATGATCTATAGATGACTACTAGTGCATTTCCAGAAAAGGACAAAATGCATCAGAAAAATAAATCAGACAAAAGTAGGCTAATTTCAGTGGCTAGACATTCAAAAATAGTTACTAACCTTAAATCAGCATTTATTAAAGTGCTTGAGAAACTTGGGGCACCCAAAATCCTCATGAGGATCTGCAGCATAAAAATTAATTGCTAAGTATTGATGTTATTGAAATCAATGTCACTCTAAGCAGTATATTTTTAGTTGTAAAAATTTTGTATGAAAAATAATTTATGTTAATATATAATGTGTTTACTACTTTTATTGTTACATGAATATTGATAAATATTACTGATAGAAACAAAAGTTCTTTTAGGATCTTCCATAGTTTTTAAAAGTAGGAAGGGATCCTGAGAATAAAAAAAAAAAGAAATACTGAAAAATAAGAAGAACTTCTAAGTAATTAGAGAAATCCTGTTTAAAAAACCCAGTTTGGTCTTCTGTGGTTCTACCTGGTGATAAGAAAAACAGACATCTACAAAGGATCGAAAAAGTCAAGATACAAAGGAAATGTAAAAAAGGAGCTAGGCTCCGATCCTGCAGTTACAACTTCCATTTTGGGGTTTTTTTGGACACATATACCCTCCTATGGATGTCCCTGGAGAAAAAGCAAGGCCCCATTCTCTGATTTGTTTTGGGGCTTTTGATTGAATTGCTCTTCAGTAGGTTTTCTGTAGAATAATGAATATGATTTCCTTACAATTCCAAATTCAAAAGAATCATGAATACTGTCAACTGACCTGACTGAAGCCATTTTGATGCTTCAGTGTTGCCACACTGGAGCTGAGGGATAGAGAGTGGGGAATAGAGATAGCTGGGGTTTTGTAGCCAAAACAAAATGCTTTCTCCAGGGAACAAAGGACATTCTCACAGGTGGCCAGAGAGAGAGGAGAAGTGACATTACCAGGCAACTGGACGGCACCTTGTTTGGACCATGTGACTGATTGTTTGGGAAAGGGGAAAAACTTTTATTTTTAATTAGGTGAAAACCATGGGAACCTTCAGAGTTGGTTTTCAACAGAACTGTGCCAATATGATATATCCAATAAACATGTTCTTTGAGAAATCTACCTGCCTCAGAGTTCTGTTTGCTATAGGTGTATTACTTGGAACCCTGACAAATACACACAGGTACACACATCATGAATACACACACACAGAGAGAGTGGGGGAGGGAAGGGGAAAGAGAGAGAGGGAGAGAGAGATATCCTTGAAGATTACTTTAACATATTACAAAAATGAAATGATGTGCAAAAAGGAATTAATAATCCTCACAAGAAATGAGAATGTGTTAGATTGAGGCAAGGAAGAGGCGACAGGAACCTTCAACTCTTTATTAGCTCTGCAAAATCCCAATACGAACTGGCCAGCAGCCGCCGAGCCTCGCTCTTTATAGAGCTCCGGCATGCAAGCCGGCCACTGACAGCACTTTAAATTTCCCGCCACTGAATCGACCAATCAGCAGCAGCTATGAAAATTACTCACGTACGTCCATATGTAACACCCCTCCCCTCCTAGAAGGAAGATTGTCCATCAATATCCAATGAAAGTCATGTAGTTACGCAGGTAGGCGGGGCGAGTGATTGTCCTACTGGGCCTGCATGATTCAGTTGTTTCCTGGCTTCCATCGAGTGAGGATGAACCTGATGCTCCTCTGGCCGGCAACAATGGAAAAGCCTGGAACTCCCCCCGGTGCGTTGCAGTTCCAGGCCCGGTGTCAAGAGGGCTCTCATCCTGGCCACCCCACAGGACTCTGTCAGATTCAGATAGTCTTTGCGTTCTCCCACCGGGTTGTAGAGCAGGTCTCCAGGGTCTTTGTCAATCAGGGCTGGTTCTCCAGCGGTGGTTTCTGTGTGACTTGATCGTCTGGGCAGAGACTCTCGCTGGTCGAGGTTGCTCCCCTGCTTTTCTCTCCCAGTTTTCCTTAGTTGGGACTCTCTCAGTTGGGTCCAGAGCTGGTCAATGTGTCGTCTCCATATTCAGCTGTCTTGTAGCTTTACCTGATACGATTTGGGCCCCGTAATGGCTGTGACTCTTGCCCCGCGTAGTTCTGGGCAAAAACCAGGTCGTCTACCTCGAACCCCTGACTGATTTCGGGGTGCTGCATGGATGTGTTTGAGTGATAGTTCGGGTGTAGATGGTCCAGCTGAGACCTCAGCTTTCGTCCTATCAGTAATTCGGCAGGACTTCGACTGGTGACAGTGCTGGGGGTGATGTGTTGCACCAGGAGGAACTGGTCAATTTTCTCCTGCCAGTTCTCCTGCCAGTTCCCTGGTCCCATGTGGGTGAGGGCTTCATTTTGCTTGCCCATTACTGGCCAGCTTGAAGGGTGCCACCAACACGTGCCTGATCCCTAGTCCCCCAACAATGCCTCCATTGCCTTCATGGTCAGCTGCGGTCCGTTGTCTGAAACTAGGATGTCCGGCAACCCTTGTGTGGCAAACAGCCTCTTCAGTGCACTTATGGTATTAAAGAGAGTCTAGAGCCGAGGGAGACCACTGTACCTCAGATTGCCAGGTGTGAATCCCTCTTTGTGAGGTGGGGTCATAGATGTCAGATGGGCTTGCTGGTCGCGTACCTGGCTCCTTGCTGCGTGACAGCTGCCCTGCCCGAGCTCCTGGAGGTGCTTGCCGGGGTGGCAGTGGAGACCCCCAGACTTTTAGTCATGGGGGACTTTAACTTGCCATCTGCCGGCTCGTCATCGACGGTAGCTCGGGAGTTCTTGGCCTCCATGACGGCCTTGGACCTGACTCAAGTAGTGGATGGCCCCACTCACATCGGGGGAGGCACACTGGACCTGATTTTTGTCTCTGGTCAGTGGTTGAGAGATCTGGACTTAAAGGAAATAGTCATTGAACCTTTGTCATGGTCAGATCACTCTCTCCTTCGCCTGGACTTTCTGACCGCTACCCAACACCGCAGGGAGACGGAACCATTACGTTGGTACCGTCCCAGGCGCCTGATGGACCCAGAGAGGTTTCGGACGGAGCTTGGGCCACTTCCTGAGGGTCTGGCTCACGGCACGGCAGAGGAACTAGCTGCAGCCTGGGAACGGGCTGCGGCTGGGGCTTTAGACCATGTCGTGCCTTTGCGGCCTCTGACCCGGCGCAGATCCCAACCGGCTCCTTGGTTCTCCGAGGAGCTGAGGGGGATGAAACGCCGGAGAAGACGCCTAGAGAGTTCCTGGAGGTCCAGCCGTTCAGAGGCTGATCGGACACTAGTTAGATCCTATACTAGGATCTATCTAGTGGCACTGAGGGAAGCGAGGCGTTGCTACGCCTCCTCCCTCATTGCGTCGGCAGATAACCGCCCAGCTGCCCTGTTTCGGGTGACCCGCTCCCTCCTTCACCAGGGGGAGCGGGATGACCCGTTGCGGGGACGTGCTGAGGAGTTTAACGGTTATCTATACGATAAAATCGTTCAGCTTAGGGATGGTCTGGACCAAAATTGTGGCAATTCAGACGGGGTATCTGAGGGCGGTCTTGGTGATGTTGTTTGGGATGAGTTTGACTCTGTGACTCCCGAGGACATGGACAGGTTGCTGGGTAGATTGAATGCCACCACGTGTTTACTGGACCCGTGCCCCTCCTGGCTGGTGCTGGCCACTCAGGAGGTGACACGAGGCTGGCTCCAGGGGATTACGAGTGCTTCCTTGTTGGAGGGAGTCTTTCTGGCCGCCTTGAAAGAGGCGGTGGTGAGGCCCCTCCTCAAGAAGCCTTCCTGACCCGGCTGTTTTAGGTAATTATCGTCGGTCTCCAACCCGCCGGCGAAGGTTGTAGAGAGTATGGTGGCATATCAGTTTCCCCAGCTCCTGGAGGAAACTGTCTATCTGGACCCGTTCCAGTCCGGCTTCCGACCCGGTTACAGCACTGAGACGGCTTTGGTCGCGTTGGTGGATGATCTCTGGAGGGCCAGGGATAGGGGTTATTCCTCTGCCCTGGTCCTATTAGACCTCTCAGCGGCTTTTGATACCATCGACCATGGTATCCTGCTGCGCCGGTTGGAGGGATGGGGAGGGGGAGGCCCCGTTTATCGGTGGCCCCCCCCCTACCTCTCCGACCGGCCGCAGACGGTGTTGACGGGGGGGCAGAGGTCGACCCCGCGGCGCCTCACTTGTGGGGTGCCGCAGGGGTCGATTCTCTCGCCCCTTCTGTTCAACATCTATATGAAGCCGCTGGGTGAGATCATCAGTGGCTTCGGTGTGAGGTACCAGCTGTACGCTGATGACACCCAGCTGTACTTTTCCACACCGGGCCACCCCAATGAAGCTATCGAAGTGCTGTCCCGGTGTTTGGAAGCCGTACGGGTCTGGATGGGGAGAAACAGGCTCAAGCTCAATCCCTCCAAGACGGAGTGGCTGTGGATGCCGGCATCCCGGTACAGTCAGCTGAGTCCGCGGCTGACTGTCGAGAGCGAGTCATTGGCCCCGATGGAGAGGGTGCGCAATTTGGGCGTTCTCCTGGATGCACGGCTGTCTTTTGAAGACCATTTGACGGCCGTCTCCAGGAGAGCTTTCCACCAGGTTCGCCTGGTGCGCCAGTTGCACCCCTTTCTAGACCGGGATGCCTTGTGCACAGTCACTCACGCCCTTGTGACGTCTCGTCTGGACTACTGCAATGCTCTCTACATGGGGCTCCCCTTGAAGGGCATCCGGAGGCTACAGTTAGTCCAGAATGCAGCTGCGCGGGTGATAGAGGGAGCCCCTCGTGGCTCCCGAGTGACACCTATCCTGCGCAGGCTGCACTGGCTACCTGTGGCCTTCCGGGTGCGCTTCAAGGTGTTGGTGAACGTCTTTAAAGCGCTCCATGGCATAGGGCCGGGTTACTTACGGGACCGCCTGCTGCTACCGAATACCTCTCACCGACCCGTGCGCTCTCACAGAGAGGGACTCCTCAGGGTGCCGTCGGCGCGACAGTGTCGTCTGGCGACACCCAGGGGAAGGGCCTTCTCTGTGGGGGCTCCCGCCCTCTGGAACGAACTCCCCCCAGGACTTCGTCAACTTCCGGACCTCCGAACCTTTCGCCGCGAGCTTAAAACTTACTTATTTATCTGCGCTGGACTGGGTTAGTTTTTTAAGTTATGGGTTTTTAATGGGTTTTATCTCCAAATTTTAATTGTGGCCAATTTAATAAGTTTTTTAAATTGTATTTTAATTGTATTTATAGTGTATTGTATGTTTTTACTTGGCTGTGAACCGCCCTGAGTCCTTCGGAAGAAGGGCGGTATACAAATTTAAATAATAAATAATAAAATAAATAAATAAATGGTGGCCTCCGTTGTGCAGGTGGGCATGATGATGACTTCCAGCCACTTGAAATAGGCATCCACTATTATCAGGAATGTTTGTTCCCCCCATGGATCCGGTAAAGTCTATATGTATCCTTGACCAGGGTCCCTTGGGGGTCTCCCATTCCCTGGGGGGTCATTCAGGTTGGTACTGGCCTTGATTCCTGGCAGGGCATGCATTTTGCCACCTACTCTGTGATGTCCCAGTCCACATTGGGCCACCAGATGTAGCTCCAGGCCAAAGCTTTCATGCGCACAATGCCTGGGTGCCTGGTGTGTAATGTCTCTAGTACTTGTTTCCATAAGCTCTGGGGGACTATCACTCTCTCCCTCCATAGCAGGTACCCCTTTAATGCAGACAGTTCTTGTTGCCTCTTTTCAAAGTGTGTAAATTTATTTCCCGCCTTGCCTTGAGGCCACCCCCTCAACACCCAGTTCAAGACTTTGGCTAATACCTTGTCTTTCTTGGTGTGTTCTGTGATCTCAGTGGATGTGATGGGGCTGGTCTCATCTGCGTCAATCATCAAGATGTGGGTGGTGGGTGTGGGGTCTTACACAAGTATGGGGCATCAGCTGAGGGCATCTGCATTGGTGATGCTTTTGCCTGGGCAGTGTATTAGCTTGTAATTGTATCCTGTTAAGAATATGGACCACCTTGTCAGTCTGGGTGACATGAATGCTGGGGTTTGCTGGTCTCCCATGATGAGGCCCAGGCTGGGTTTGTGGTCAGTGATGAGTTTGAATTTCCACTGTAGAGATATTCGTGGAAGCGTTTTATTCCTGCCATAGCAGCTAAGACTTCCTTATCGAGTTGGCTGTAATTCCTCTCTGCTGGGGACAATGTCTTGGAATAATAAGCTATGGGAGCCTCTTCCCCATCTGGAAATCTGTGACTTAGGACTGCTCCAACTCGGAAGGGAGAAGTGTCACAGGTCAGCAATAGTGGCAGGGTTTCGGAGTATTGTATGAGGACGCTGTTGGATGATAAAAAGTCTTTCACTGCGGTGAAGGCATCGTTCTCCTTCTGTCCCCATGTCCACACCATTGTCTTCCCCAGGAGTCAATGGAGTGGTTCAGCAATGGTAGCCTTTTGTTTTAAAAAGATGCCATAAAAGTTCAATAGTCCCCAAAAGGCTTGTTATTTGGCTTTATTCCTGGGGGTTGGGGCTTCTTTGATGGCTTTTATTTTCGAATTGGTGGGATGAATTCCTGACCAGTTGATGCGGTATCCTAGGAATTCCACTTGTGTGACCCCGATTTTACACTTTTCTTTTTTTAACCTTGAGGCCTCTTTTGGAACCTCCCTAGCATTTGTCTTAATCTGGCCATTAGTTGTGCCATTGATTCTCCCAATATAAGGACGTCATCGAAATAAGGGATGACTTCTGGAATGGCCTGCAGCAGTCTTTCCATCATGCTTTGAAATAGCCCCGGGGCCACGCTCACTCCAAATTGCAGCCTTTTGCATTTGAATGCCTCAGGGTGGGTTATAATTGTTTGGGCCTCTGCAGTGGCTTCATCCACTGGCAATTGCTAGTAGGCTTGTGCCAGGTCCAATTAGCGAATATCTTGCCCTTCCCTAGGGAATGCAGCAGATGCTGTACTACTGGCACTGGATATGCATGCTGTTGAAGGGTCTTATTAATTGTGCACTTATAGTCTGCGCACACTCTGATTGACCCATCTGGCTTCATTGGGGTGACTATTGGGGTCTCCCACGTGGCATGGTCAATTGGCTCTAAGATCCCCTGAGCAATTAGCTTGTCTAATTGTTTATCAACTTTCAGCCGCAGAGCAAATGGAATCCTGCGAGGCTTGAGTCTTATTGGGAATTTGGGAGTCTAGGTTAAATGATATGGGTTTCCCTGTATATTTACCTAGGCTTCCATCAAACACATCACCAAATTTGGACAGCAATTGGCCCAATTCAGTCTCTCGGACCTGGTGCAATCCCGTGATGCCTAACCACAGCAGTTTGAACCACTCCACACCTAACAATGTGGGGCGATTGCTAGAAATTAGGGGTAGCTGGCCATTGAATTCTTTGAACTGGACCCTGACTTCTGTTCTGCCCAGCACACTGATGGAGTTGCCTTGGAAATCGTTCAGTTTTATTTTCTGTGGCTTCAGTTGTGTATTTGATAGTCTTGGGTTTAGTCACTGTAGGGTTTTCCAGGAAGCAATGGTGAAGAATGACCCAGTGTCTAGTTCCATTTGGCATGGGCTCCCCTCAATAGAGACGGTTATATGGAATTTATCCCAGTCGTAGGCGTCAGAGTGCCCCACGGTCATTTGATGTATTTCTCGATGGTCAGGGTAGGAGTCTCCTCGGCGTCGGTTTCGCGGGAGCCCCTGCCTGGCTGGTCCCTGCCTTCTGGGTGCTGCTGGCAGTCTGCTGGAGGGTGGGATGGGTTGGGTTGCCCAGCAAGCCTTGGCGATGTGGCCTTTTTGATGGCAGGGGTGGCAAATTGCCTCTTTAAACCGGCAAGCCGATCTTGTGTGGAATCCCAGGCATCCCGAGCAATGGGGTTGTTGTCCCCGTCTCTGTGGCTTCCTCATTTGTCTGGGAGCACACAATGTACAGTGTCATCATCGACCTCATCGTCCTTTTCCTCTGAAGCTTCAAGCAGGACTTTGGGTTCACGGTAGCTCTGGTGAACTCTGCTGGCCCTCTTGGTGTCCGTGGCTGAGGTGTCTGAGGTTTTGGCCACTTTTGCCTCCTCTACAACATCCTTGAAGGAGACCCCTCATCTCACCATCAGTTTCTTTTGGAGGGCTAGGTCTCTCACGTCAGGAGGATGCAGTCTTTCATCATCTCTTCTGGGTTTATGAATTTGCACTTCAAAGCGATTTCATGCAGGTCTGTCATGAAGTCATTGATTGTTTCCCCCTCTCATTGGCACCACCGGTAAAACTCATGCCGGCTGACCATGGGGGTCATGGCTGGAGCATAGTGGTCCTGCAACTTGCCCTGCAGCATTGGCTACGAAATGGATTCAATGTCGATGGATGAGACTAAGGTCTGTGCCATCTTATAGAGCTTCAGGCCGCAGTAGGTCAGGAAAATGGCTCGTTTGCGGTCATCCGGTAGATCTTGGTAGTTGTTTGCTTGCAGGAACATCCTGAAATGGCTCATGTAGGTGTGCCATTCTTCCATCCATGGATTGTAGGTTGCCAGGATGGGTGCGGTCTGGTTGGCCAGTGGAGGTTTTCTGAGAGATAAGATGGCCGCGGCTGCCATGAGGTGTTGGTCAGTTCCTCTGTCCTTTCTGAGATCCCACCTTCATCGCCAGTGTTAGATTGAGGCAAAGAGATGACAGGAACCTTCAACTCTTTATTAGCTCTGCAAAATCCCAATACGAACCGCCCTGCAGCCACCGAGCCTCACTCTTTATAGATCTCTGGCATGCAAGCTGGCCACTGACAGCGCTTTAAATTTCCTGCCGCTGAATCAACCAATCAGTGGCAGCTATGTAAATTACTCATGTACGTCTGTACGTAACAGAATGTGTCCCAGTGAGGCATATGGGATCAACATTCTAGTTAACAAAAATTCTTAGAGCTATTTGAAACAGAGGGAGGAAGAAGTTTTGAATTCTTTTGAATATGCTTTGTACTACCAGTCAGAGTGAAGAATTTGCCCTTGCTGATTTTGTTAAAGATAGCCTCTGATTTTCAACACAAGGGACTTTAAAGCCTCCTCCCTGTCCCCTTCCCTCTCCTCCTCCTCCCTGTGGGAACTGAAGGAAGCCTACTTAAATTTTACTGTATTGCCCTTGGCTATTATTATCAACAAGGAAAGGAAACTGACTTAAAAACCCGTAATCTGTTTACTAATGAAGGATGAGTTATGACTCCATTAGTATTTTTGAAATATTAAAACTACGGTAGTTTTGCATTTCAAAAATCAATATCAGTAGGGCAGAAAGGAAGTGATTGGTGGAGAAGATGGAAATAAACCAAAAGTAATTATCTTCTAGAAGCAGGACTGTCAATGCACAGGCTCAACAAAAGTAAACACAAATGTGGAAAGCGTTTGAAATAATCAGATTAAACAATGGTTATAGGACTGTCTCCCAAGGCTTTTTAGCATGTCATAACTCCTCAGAGATAGTTCCCCCCTGAATTTAATGTTTCCTAGTTTATTTTGAATTATGCTGTTTAAGTAATCATTTAAGTACAATCTTTTTGAGGTTTGTGTGTGTGTGTAATACAAGTTCAGATTTCAAGTTTGCCAGGTCCTTTACATCTTGCAATCTTTAATTATATTTGACAGTGAAATCCAATATTGAGCATATAATATTTGACCTACAAAGAGCAATATCTAGAAAAGATAATAAACACAAGCCATATTTTTCTAACAAGACACTACAAGACACTGGTTTTAGATTGCAACTCAATCTCCAGCACCAGCCAACATCTTAAGCAGTGAGTGAAGACATTTGAAAATGTAGTGAGTTAGCCTCTTTTCATTTAATCCAAAAGGAGAGAAAAAAACATTAACCTTTATTGCCATTCAGACCTTGACTTTGTGTCAGAATGGTCAAAAAATTTGGCAACTCCAAATCTCAAACAACAAATGCTCTGTCTTACACATTGGAAAAAAGAATCAGAATAAATACAAGCTTGATGGACATGACCTTGTAGATGACCCTCACTCTGTCAAAGACCTTGGAATTCTCATATCAAATGATTTAAGTGCCAAAGCCCACTGCAACTACATTGCCAAAAAGGCAATGTAAAGATTAGGGTTGTAAACCTAATCTTGCATAGCTTCTTCTCCGGAAAGATTACACTACTAACCAGAGCATACAAAACATTTGCTAGACCAATTCTCGATTACAGCTCACCTGTCTGGAACTCACACTTCATTTCAGACATTAATACAATTGAGCGTGTCTAGAAATATTTTACAAGAAGAGTCCTCCACTCCTCTGATCACAACAAAATACCTTATGCCACTAGACTTGAAATTCTGGATTTAGAAAATTTAGAACTATGCCACCTTCAGCATAACTCATAAAATCTTCTACTGCTTCTTTTACAAAAAGTCACTGAATCTGAAAAATATCCAAGTAGCACATAAACTCTCTCTTCCTGAAACTATTGTATGCGACCTATCACTTGACACTACTCTTCGATTCTTACTATGCTACAGAGCCCCTGACTATGACATTATCCATGCAAATATGCTAACCTCAATGCTAACATGGGCTACCTCTTGCCCATATCCTCTCATCTTCCTGGGTGACCTAAATCTACCTCTCATTAACTGGACAACTAATGAATGTTCAACTGACCCAATCCATACTACACTATACAACGCTGTTACAAACCTAGGTCTTGAACAACTTGTAACTAACAATACAAGACTCAACAACTGCCTTGATCTCATCTTCTGCAACAATTCAAACTCAATTTATGGACTACAAATTAAAGAACCTTTTTCCAACAGTGACCACTGCATGATTGATTTTCGTCTCAATATACGTCCATACTTAAATCGTCATAACAACAGTATTCCCAACTACAACTTCAAAAAAGCCAATTACGACCTTATAAACAACGATTTTTCATTTCTGGACTGGCAAAATCTGTTTGCAACCTGCATAACTGCTGAAGACCACTATAGAGTCTTCCTACTTGAAATCAATAGAGTCATTAAACTATATGTTCCACAAATGACTACCATGATCAGGAAAAACAAACTACCCATATCAATAAAAAAGCTTCAATCAAAAAAAAAATCCCTCTGGAAAAGAAACAAAAAAGGCTATGTTGCCAATTTCAAAAACCGCTACAGAAATATATGGAACCAAATAAAAACTGAATGCACAAATTACCACACCAAACAAGAAGAGAACCTTCTGCGCACTAATTCCAATCGTGCCTTTTATAATTTTGTTAACAATAAACTTAAAGACTCAAGATCCATCCCACCACTAAAAGATACTAACAACAAAGAACGCAATGACGAAACAGTTAAAGCAAACCTCTTCAACATTTTCTTTGGCTCAGTTTTTGTTAACTCCGATAACACACATCCGACATTCCACAAACGTACCAGCAATGATTATGATGACTTAACTCATATAGATTTCACAGAAGATAACGTTGGAAAAGCTCTTCATAACTTAAAACCATCGCTGTCTATTGGACCCGATGGACTATGTGCATACTTCTTAAAAAAACTTTCTATTAATATAGCAGAACCCCTAAGTATTATCTTTGATAAAGCTTTCACTACCAGTTCCCTTCCCAAACTTTGGTCACTAGCCACAGTCATCCCTATCTTCAAAAAAGGAGACCCCTGCTTAGTCGAAAATTACAGACCGATCTCTCTTTGCTGCGTCACTTGCAAAGTCATGGAATCAATCATCAACCAATCCATTACCTCATACTTAGAAACTAACAACCTACTCTCCAACAAACAATTTGGTTTCAGGAAAAAATTATCATGTAACTTACAACTTCTCCACTGTAAAAACATATGGACTACAAATCTTGATCAAGGCAAATCAATAGATGCAATCTACATAGACTTTTGCAAAGCTTTTGACTCAGTAGTACACGATAAACTTCTCCTAAAACTAATATCCTATGGCATCTCAGGACCCCTTCACAAACGGATATCTGCTTTTCTGTCTAACAGACAACAAGTGGTCAAAATTGGCAATGCTTTATCAAATCCTGTTCCTGTCAAGAGTGGCGTTCCTCAAGGCAGCGTCCTTGGACCAACACTCTTTATACTATACATTAATGATCTTTGTGACCATATTTCAAGTAATTGTGTTCTCTTTGCTGATGATGTCAAACTATTTAACACCACAGACAATACTTCTATCATTCAAAACGACCTTGATCATCTAACCGCTTGGTCTAAAAATTGGCAGCTCCAAATTTCAACCAGCAAATGCTCAGTCTTACATATAGGAAAAAAGAACCCAAACACTATGTACATACTAGATGGACATTACCTTACAGACGACCCCCATCCCGTTAAAGACCTTGGAGTTTTCATGTCAAATGATCTAAGTGCCAAAGCCCACTGCAACTACATAGCAAAAAAAGCTCTAAGAGTTGTAAACCTAATCTTGCATAGCTTCTTTTCCAAAAACACCACACTACTAACCAGAGCATATAAAACATTTGCTAGACCAATTCTAGAATACAGCTCACCTGTTTGGAACCCTCACCACATCTCTGACATCAACACAATTGAACGTGTCCAGAAATATTTTACAAGAAGAGTTCTCCATTCCTCCGAAAACAATAAAATACCTTACGCCACCAGACTTGAAATCCTAGGCTTAGAAAACTTGGAACTCCGTCGCCTTCGACAAGACCTAAGTCTAACTCACAGAATCATCTATTGTAATGTCCTTCCTGTCAAAGACTACTTCAGCTTCAATTGCAATAATACTAGAGCAACTAATAGATTTAAACTTAATGTCAACCGCTTTAATCTAGATTGCAGAAAATATGACTTCTGTAACAGAATCATCAGTGCTTGGAATACTTTACCTGACTCTGTGGTCTCATAATCCTAAAAGCTTTAACCAAAAACTTTCTACTATTGACCTCACCCCATTCCTAAGAGGACCATAAGGGGCGTGCATAAGCGCACAAACGTGCCTACCGTTCCTGTCCTATTGTTTTTCTTTTCTTCTTTCTATATATATATATGCTTTTACCTCCTTATATTTACTCATATATGTGTTTATATACTATATAATCTTTTTGTATGATACCTACATATATTGTTGTGACAAAATAAATAAATAAATAAATAAATAAACAATGTCCTTCCTGTCGAAGACTACTTCAGCTTCAACCACAACAATACACGAGCACACAATAGATTTAAACTTAAAGTGAACCGCTCTAATCTTGATTGTAGAAAATATGACTTCAGTAACAGAGTTGTTAATGCCTGGAATGCACTACCTTACTCTGTGGTCTCATCCGAAAATCCTCAAAACTTTAACCAAAGACTGTCTACTGTTGACCTCACCTCATTCCTAAGAAGTCTTGCCTATCTGTGGAAAGAGCACCAGCATGCCTACCGTTCCTGTCTTAATGTTCCCTTAGGTTGTATTCAATTTGTGTGGTTATTTCATGCTTATACTTATGTATATTGTTGTGTTTGACAAAATAAATAAATAAATAAAATTGAATCCAATGGATACTATGTGTTCCTATGGCATATTTACTTAACTCAAAGTCCCTAGAACCTTTACTCTGGCAGAATGTCATGCCTTTGCCTCATTTGTCCTTGAACACTGATATGGGAAAATTCCCCTCCTGGAGAAATAATGCCCCTGTGATTCTGTACATAGAAACAATAGAGCATGTGTCTGTATCAGATTCATACTTGTCTTATCTCAGCTTTATTGCACAAATACCAAGGTACACAGAACAATTCTATACCTTGTTACTTTCATGTACCAACCCTGCTACAACATACAATATTGCTAGGACCTATAACTAGTCTTAATGACCATCTAGTTCTCCTTATTAGAGTGCTCTGTCATTTGATGCAGTCAAAGATTTATGTTCCTCTACATCCATTTAACATTCATACCCCTTCTTATAGATTTTCATATATACTTCCTGTTTTAATATCATCTAGTTTTTCATATTAAAACACTTTTATTTATTTATTTGATTTTTATCCCATCCTTATTCCTTTTTATGTAACTTAAGGTAACAAACATACTCTTTTCGTCTCCTATTTTTCCCACAAAACAATCCTGTGAGGTGGGGTTGGGCTGAGAAACTGTGACTGGGCCAAAGTCATCCAAAACTTTAAGGTTTTCATCACTACCTTTAAAGCGCTCCATGGCTTAGGGCCTGGGTACTTACGGGACCACCTACTGTTACCGCATGCCTCCCACCGACCCGTACGCTCACACAGAGAGGGACTTCTCAGGGTGCCGTCCGCCAAACAATGTCGGCTGGCGGCCCCCAGGGGAAGATCCTTCTCTGTGGGGACTCCTACCTTCTGGAATGAACTTCCCCCTGGTTTATGCCAAATACCTGACCTTCGGACCTTTCGCCGCGAATTGAAAACACATCTATTTATTCGCATTTTTTTAACACATTTATTCGCGTGGGGCTGGCTTAAATTTTACTGGGTTTTTATTGGGTTTTTAAATTTTTCCTATGAATTTTAATGGTTCTTTTTTTAGTTTTATATGTTTTAAAATCTTAGGCCAATGGTGTAATAAGTTTTTTAATTCGGGTTTTAATTGTATATTGTATTGCTTGTTTTATTTTGGCTGTACACTGCCCTGAGTCCTTTGGGAGAAGGGCGGTATAAAAATCGAATAAATAATAATAATTGACTTTCAGGCCTAAAGTGGGATTAGAACTCACAGGATTCTGGTTTACAGACTGTCACCTTAACCAAACTGGTTCTATTTTTGCATCTTCTTATGCTTTTTAATGGGACGTGGTGGCTCAGTGGCTAAGATGAGCTTGTTGATCAAAAGGTTGGCAGTTCAGTGGTTCAAATCCCTAGTGCTGCATAATGGGGTGAGCTCCCATTACTTCTGCAAACCTAGCAGTTTGAAAGCATGTAAAAAATGTAAGTAGAAAAATAGGGACCATCTTTGGTGGGAAGGTAACAGCATTCCATGCACCTTTGGCATTTAGTCATTGTGGCCACATGACCATGGAGATGTCTTTGGACAGTGCTGGCTCTTCGGCTTTGAAACAGAGATGAGCACCGCCCCCTAGAGTCAGGAACAACTAGCATATATGTGCAAGGGGAACCTTTACCTTTACCTTTTAACAATCTGGAACTGAACACACACAAAACCGTAGAAATGGTGATAGACTTTAGGAGAAACCCTTCCATACTTCCACCTCTCACAATACTAGACAACACAGTATCAACAGTAGAAACCTTCAATTTTCTAGGTTCTATCATATCGCAAGATCTAAAATGGACAGCTAACATCAAAAACATCATCAAAAAAGGACAACAAAGAATGTTCTTTCTGCGCCAACTCAGTAAGCTCAAACTGCCCAAGGAGCTGCTGATTCAGTTCTACAGAGGAATTATTGAGTCTGTCATTTGCACCTCTATAACTGTCTGGTTTGGTTCTGCAACCCAACAAGAAAGATACAGACTTCAGAGGATAATTAGAACTGCAGAAAAAATAATTGCTACCAACCTACCTTCCATTGAGGACCTGTATATTGCACGAATCAAGAAGAGGGCCGTGAATATATTTATAGATCCCTCACATCCAGGACACAAACTCCTACCCTCAAAATGATGCTATAGAGCACCGCACACCAGAACAACTAGACACAAGAACAGTTTTTTCTCGAAGGCCATCACACTGCTAAACAAATAATTCCCTCAACACTGTCAAACTATTTGCTAAATCTGCACTACTATTAATCTTCTCATCGTTCCCATCACCAATCTCTTTCCATGTATGACTGTAACTTTGTTGCTGGTAATCCTCATTTATATTGATATTGATTGTTCCTGATTGCTTATTTGTACCCTATGATTATCATTAAGTGTTGTATCATTAAGTGTTAATTTTGTATCCTATGACCACCATTTGTGTTGTAAATGTTGTACCTCGATGAAGGTATCTGCTGAAGTAACGGAAGTGGAGAGCGACCATAGCAAAGAGCATTACTCAGCAACTTATCAGCATAATAAGGAAGACTGAGTTGATTTTGAGAGACCAATACATTAATAAGAAACTGAGGAATTGGTGACTCCTTTACTTTTTGCCTACTTTTGTTCACTGAATTTGCCAACTGATTTTTTTTCTTACTTTTCTCTTTTTCTACTGGATATAATGATTTGAACGCTTTTTGGAAACCACTATCATTATTTAATCCACTTAAACTATTAATTTATTTGTTAGAAGGCTAACTAACCCAGCCAAAGAATTGATTATAGCTAAATATTCTAATTTAAACATTATATATTAACTGACTGAAAGTGTTATATATTGATACTCCTTTCATGTTTGTTTCTGCTCTTTCTTTTTTGTATTCTTTCAACCTATATATATAATTATATATATACCGATTTATAACTTAGATTTATAGATTACCACATATTTTGATTAATATATCAACATTTATATATACTTGTTAATTCATATTTATAACTCAAACTATAAGTTACTGTTATAATTAGTTATAGTCAGATTTGGGAAAAAAAAGAGTTTCATATAGATATTTATAGTAAGACACCTCAACCCTCTAATTAATTATGCATTCTATGATTTCTGAATATTGATGTGAATATTAAGATCTATACAAATAATATAATAACATAAAAGTTTATAGTAAGGACTAAATTATACTAATAACGAACTTTCAAAGTAAAGAATTTGAAGGTGTTTAATGCCAATTTGGGACAACGTGTACAATATTCTTAAAAAGCAGAAAGAGATATTAGGAGATGACTTCCACAAACATCACACTAACTAAGGCAGGAAAGAAAACTACACTACCTCTAACACCCTCAACAACAACACCTTCAGCAATAACACAAAAAACAACAGAGGGAATGCTGAAAGCCAAGGAACAAAATACTGCCTCCAATATAAATATTCAAATCTCGCTATCTATGTTACAAGAATCAATGGCAAAACTCCAGGAAATAATGGTAAAGAACCATTCAGAGACAAGAGCGGATATTAACGAACTGAAAGAGGAAATGGGGAAATTAAAACTGGAAATAAGATCAGACATATCGAAACTCGATGAAAAAATAGGATCAATCCAACAAGCATTAGAGAAGAATGAACATACAATAAAGGAAGTAGAGAAAAGAACGGAACAAACAGAGAAGGAACTAGAAAAGATGGACCAACAAATAAAAATGGTGAGCAAAGAAATGGGAAATTCCCTGACCTTCATAGAGATGGATAAGGCTGCATCATATTTAAGATTTCAAAATGTAGTGCAAGAAAAAGATGAAGATTTGGAACTAGTGATGGCAGAAATCTTAGCTGAAGTATTAGATAGAGACAAGGAGGAAATGTTAAAGGAGATGGACGACGTTTACAGGGTCAGCACGAGTTACGCGAGAAGAAACAAACTTCCAAAAGAGGTCCACATACGATTTACAAGAAGGAAAGTGCGAGATATTATATACAAGATATCCAGAGAAGAAATAATAACACATAAAGGTAAAGAAATTCAGATTCTCAAGCAAATCCCAAGAAGAGTAAGAGAGTAGAGAAAGGATTATAAATTTCTGGCTAAGGAGTTGAATAAACGAAACATTCTATTTCGATGGCTGATTCCAGAAGGGATGTTGGTTACTTGGGAGGAAAGGACAATTAAAATAGATACACTTGAAAAAGCTCAGGACTTTTTTGAACAACTGGTGGGGTCAGAAGACCAAAGTAGCAAAGAAGATTTAGAGCTAAATCCCCAAAGAAGACAAGACCAACTAAAAAATAAACACAAAGAACAAGAAGAAATAGATACTAATCAACAACAAACAGAAGGGATATAAGAGCAATTAGAAGACAAAAAGTGAAAGATAACTAGGGCTATGGAAAAGGAGGTGAAACTCTTATCCAAATGGACTAAATTCTTATTATTAAATTATATTTATTATTCCTTATTACTAAATTCTTATTATAAAATTCTCTTATTAAATGGACTAAATTCAGTGACAAAAAGGAAAAGGATTTTTGCAAATTTAATAAAACAAAATGTAGATATCATATGCTTACAGGAAACACATATTCTAAAAACTGATGAAAAATATTTAAATTGCCCCAAATTAGGGATGCTGTTTACGGCTTCTGCAGATCAGGAGAAAAAGAAAGGAATAGCGGTGTACATTAAGGAAGAAATAGAGGCAAATTTAATATTTGAAGACCCTAAAGGAAGAATTTTGGCAATAGAAATACAGATAAATTTTTAAAAAATCCTATTAGTGGTAATTTATGCCCCCAACGACAATCAAAGTGAATTTTACAAAGCCCTATATGACAAAATTATTGAATTAGAAAAGGAAAACATTTGTTTCATAGGCGATTTTAATGCGATATCAAATTATCAAAAAGATTATAATGGGGAGAATAAGAAAGCAGAAAAAAAAGAGAACTGCCAAAAATATTTGTAGAAATGACTAAAGAACTAAATTTAATAGATATATGGAGAATACTAAACTCAGAAAAAAGACAATTTACCTTTTATTCGAACCCCCATAAATCTTGGTCACGCATTGATATGGCATGGATGAGTGGAGACCTAGTAGAAGAAGTGGCAGAAGTAGAAATCTTATTGAATTCATGGGCAGACCACAACCCGCTTAAAATTAGCTGGAAGGGGAAAAAAAAACCAAGGAGAAGATGGACACTAAATACTCAATTATTGAAAGATGAGGAATTTACTAAGAAAATTAAGGAAGAACTAAATTTTTACTTTAAAGAAAACAATAATCAATATACATCGACCCAAAACTTATGGGATACTATGAAAGCTGTGATTTGGGGAGTTATAATATCCTTTACTGCAAAAAAGAGCAAAGAAAAATATGCTCAACAAAATAATCTACTTCAAACAATCAAAAAATTAGAGACTAATCTACAGAATAACCCATTAAACTCTCAACTACAAGAACAACTGATTCTCTATAAACACAAACTCAATTTAGTTGAGCAAGAAGAACTGGTCAGAAATCTGAAAGCAACCAAACAAATACATTTTGAACAAGCAAATAAACCAGGAAGATGGCTCTCTTATAAACTCAAAAAAGAGAGAGAGAAAAGAATAATTTACCAATTACAAGATGAAAATGGAGAAAACCAATATACAATAGAAAAGAAAAAAGAGATTGCACATAAATATTTTGAAGATCTCTATAAGAAAGAAAAAATAGATGAGGAGCAGATTAGGAACTATCTAAGGGAAAAAAGAACTCGAGAAATAAAAGATGAACTGAAAGAAATGCTGACTAAGGATATAACTATGATGGAATTAAATCAAGCAATTAGATCCCAGAAAAGTAGTAAAACACCAGACCCTGATGGTTTTCCAGCAGAATTCTATAAGATAATAGAAGAACAAATAGGACCAATAATGGTTGATTTATTTAATGAGGTATTAACATCAGCTAAAATGCCGGATACATGGAGGGAAACACTAATTTCGCTAATTCCGAAGGAGGATACGGATCCTAGGCTGATACAAAATTATAGACCAATCTCTCTGTTAAATGTAGATTATAAAATATTTGCTACTATTATCGCCAACAGACTAAAGAAAATTTTGAATGATTATATACACTCAGACCAAAATGGATTCCTTCCAGACAGACAAATTAGAAACAATGTAAGAATAATAATGGATAGTTTAGAATACTATGAAACTCGCCCAGAGAAACAGGTAGCCCTTGTTTTCTTGGATGCCCAAAAAGCATTTGACAATCTCAATTGGCAATTTATGATTCAACAAGTATATGATATGAACTTTGGCACCAAATTTGAGAATATTATAACAGCAATTTATTCAATACAAAAAGCAAAAATTATAATCAATGGAGAAAATACCCAAACTTTAAATATAGAAAAAGGAGTTCAACAAGGCTGCCCCCTATCCCCTCTGCTCTTTATACTTTCATTAGAGGTATTACTAGAACGAATTAGACAAAATCCAGAAATAAAAGGATTGAAAATTAGAAGTGAAGAATATAAACTGCAAGCGTTTGCAGATGATTTGGCTTTTATCATTGAAGAACCACTAGAGAGAGGACAAGCACTAATTAAGGAATTAGAAAGATATGGAACTGTAGCAGGGTTGAAAATTAATAGACAGAAAACGAAACTTCTACCGAAAAATTTAACAGAACTACAAACAATAGAACTGGAAAGATCACTTGGACTTCAAACAACAAGAAAAATCAAATACTTAGGGATATGGTTGACAGCGCATTGTAAAGCAATAAAGGAGAATAACTACAACAAATTATTACAAGAAACAAAAAAAGATTTAGAATTGTGGAAGAAGATGCAGATGTCACTATTAGGAAGAATAGCAGCCGTAAAGATGTCCATACTACCAAAATTCCTATCTTTGTTTCAGACTGTTCCAGTCAAATTAGAAAAGATCTTTTTTAATGACCTTAATAAAACAATTGGAAAATTTATTTGGCAGGGGAAAAAACCTAGAATAAAAATGAAATATCTACAAGATATGAAGAGCAGAGGAGGATTTGGATTACCAAATTGGGAATTATATTATAGTGCAGCAACACTAGTTTGGTTAAAAGACTGGATTAATTTAAAGAATAAAAGAATACTAGCTATAGAAGGCCACGACCTACAGAGAGGATGGCATGCCTTCCTGTGGGAAACAGGCCATATGAAACAAAAATATTTCCACAGACATTTGATTAGAGATTCCCTAATAAACAATTGGATTAAAGTTAAAAAGAAACACTATATAAAAATCCCAATTTGGCTATCCACAATGGAAGCGATGATTCACCCAAATAATTTAGATTTGAATAAAATGCTAAAATATAAAGATCTATTAGATATTCATGGAAAATTAAAACACTACAGGACCTCCAAGAACAAGGACTACGGGTTGACTGGTGGGCCTATCTTCAGTTACAAAATCGATACAAACAAGATATAAAAGAATATGGAATATATCTTAAACCACAGCAATTAGATAAAATTTTACTAGGGCCAGACAAAAAAAATATTACCCAAATTTATAAATACTTGCTAGAAGTAGAATTGGAAGAAGAAGTAGTGAAAGGATGTATGATTGCATGGGGCCAAAATATTGGACATAATATAAATTTATCAGATTGGGAGAAAATATGGAACAGAAATTATAAATTAACAAAATCAGCAGCATACAAAGAAAATGCATATAAAATGTTCTACAGGTGGCACCTGCCCCCTTCGAGACTAGCGAAAATGTATCCCAAAATGTCTCCCATATGCTGGAAATGTAAAAATAAAGATGGAACATATTACCATATGTGGTGGTCCTGCCCCGAATCACGTAAATATTGGTTAAAAATTAAAAAGTGGCTACAAGAAATTACGAATGAACAATTGGATCTAGAACCCGAACTTTTTTTATTGGGGATTTTTAAAAAAAAATACTTGAAGAGTATAAAATATTTAATACTACATATATTAACTGCTGCTAGGATGGCCTTTGCTCAATGTTGGAAACAGCCATGTGTGCCCTCAGAGAGACTTATACAAAAGATTATAAATTGCGCAGAAATGGACAAACTAACTCTAAGGGTAAAGAGACATCAGTATTTTATGGTATATGGGAACGGTGGTATGGATGGATGGAAAGGAGATAGGAATATTTAGTTACTAAGTATAATCAATAGATAAAATAAGAATACAAATATGTAGAATTTAATGTTTGTCATTATTGCACGGATTATTGTCAGATGAAAAACACCACAAATAGCTGTTAAATGAGATAAGCTTTTATTTTTCCTTTTTTTATGCTTTTAATGTAAAAAAGTTCAATAAAGTATATTAAAAAAAACATATTGTAAGATAATATAATAAAGATATGAGTGATATCACACATGAATTTTGCATTCTGGCATTCATTTCTGTACCTCTGTAAATGACAGTAAATTTAGAGCAGGGGTGTCAAATTCAATTTCATTGAGAACCGCATCAGCATTATGGTTGCCCTCAAAGGGCCAGTTGCATGTAAGATTATGATGACTCACAGCACCAGGTGGGTGTGGTTGGGTAGGTATCACCAGGTCAACACTGCTCACTGGGCGCAGTTGACTCAGGATGGCTGAGGTTGGGACAGAACAAGCTAACTCAACATGGGGACAATTTGGTGCCTCACAAGCTCCTTACCTCCCAAAACTGCTGGCAGCTAAGTGCATGCGTGTGTAAACACAGAAACACAAACACATACACACACAAAACACATTCTAAGTTTGGGGACTTTTATCCACAGAGGAAGGAGAGGACCTTCTCCCCAAACCCAGGCATGATTGGCAGTTTGCAAGCTCAGATTTGGATAAAAGGCTCCAAGCTTGGAATGGTGTGTGTTTGTGTGTGTGTGTGGATGCATGCATGTGCACAGCACACCAAAGGAAACATTCTTTACCCAAACCCAGACATCGTTGGTGTTTCCCTGTCTGGTGCCCCTCCCAGCAAAGCAGGAGGCAGAGGATGAAGCTGCTGTGCATGGAAGCGCAGAGGAGAAAGTATGCAGGAAGCAGTTTCCACTGACTCTAACTTCTGCCTTGACAGATCTCTAGAGAGCAAGAGGAGGAGATAGGGGAGTAAAGTTCCTCAGTCCTGCATGAGGGAGGCTGGCCTGTCTCAAAAGGGAATACTCATTTCCAATTTTGCGTGGTAAGGATCCTGGCTTGTTGGGGCAGCCTTCCCCCATGCAACTCCCCTGCCACCCCATCCTCCTCTCCAGAGAAGTCAAGGCAGAAGTTAAATTTGGAGGAAACTTCTTCCTGCAAACTTTTTCCTCTGTGCTTCCACATGCAACAGTGTCATCCTCTGCCTCCTGTAGTGGGCTACAGGGTTGGGAAGGGGGATCTGGAAGTCTCCAGTGGAAGATGAGACTAGGACGAGCACCAAAGCTGCATCCATCAGAACAGCCTTGCTATCCATCTCAGGCCACAAGAGGAGTCCTGGATAGTGGTGTGGGCTGCCTGGAGCCTGGGCAGTGCAGAGCAAATGCTGTGACCTGACAGCCCACCTCAGCCCTGCCCCACTTCCCTGAGGGGACGCCCAACCATGCTTACCTCCTCTTTGAGGCTGTTGCTACTGTGCTTACTCTCCTTCGCCAGGTTGCTCATGGTGAGTGTGGGAGAGCAAAGTGCTTAGTCAGAGGGAGGCCCACTCCCTCTCCATGTGAGAAGACCCAGTTTTATAAGCAAAGCACTCTCAGTGATAGAATGGGAGACCACCAGGAAAGGTCAGAAGGAAGGGGATAGTGAGAGGGCAGCAAGGCTGCTGGTAGCCAAGTGCTAAGGCAGGACTTCCCTCAGACCCTCCCTCCCTCTCATTCCAATCTCCCTCCTTCCTTCCATGCCTCCCTCCTTCTCCTTCTCCTTCTCCTTCTCCTTCTCCTTCTCCTTCTCCTTCTCATCTCCTTCCTCCCTCCCTCCCTCTCATTCCAATCTCCCTCCTTCCTTCCATGCCTCCCTCCTTCTCCTTCTCCTTCTCCTTCTCATCTCCTTCCTTCCTCCCTCCCTCCCTCCGTGCCCAGGAAGGGATGAAGGGGAGGGAGAGGGTGTCAGCACTGCCAGTGATCGTGGCTTTTCCACATGGGGGTGGGAGGTGGGAGGAGGGGAGCTGTCCTGGTGAAAGGGAAGCCCTCATGTGCTGTGGGCCATGGAGGCAGTGAAAGTGCTGATGGCAGGCACAGTGCTGCTGCTGGGGCTCTATGTGTTGATCTACAACAACTTTGTGATGGCCACCCAGGCTGGAATACAATCAGAGAGCTCTTCCCTTTCACCAGGATGCCAGCCCCCACATGCTTGCTGCCTCCTTTTTGTGCCCCCAGGGGAGCACCGGACCGGGTTCGGGTGTGCTGGAGCCGGATGTGGCCCATGGGCCTTGAGTTTTACATGTCTGAGCTAGAGTTTCTTAGCAGAGATATATCAGTTATGACAACAACCAACTGGTCCTACCCTTAAAATAAAGACATACAAAATAAAAATTTCAGTAATGGCAAGAGTTAGAAAAATAAGAGTTTGAATTAAGCTATACTATATAAAGCCGGGCTTAGGTATTCTGTTCTCTTTCAGTGAAGAGAGAATATTCATGAATATCTTTTGGTCACAAAATTACTAATGACAAAGGAATGACTTTTAGACCAAGATGTTGTCGTCTAAATTGACACAATGTCAGCTTGCCTCCGATCAATGTTTAAGAAAATAAAGACCCAATTCCATCATTTTGAAGAGATTGTTAATGTAAAGTCCATTTATTAATATGTCTAAGCTCATAACTGCCAATCAAGAGACTTAAACAGAGGCTTGAGTAAAATAGCATTTAATCTTGATCAAGCTTAAATGGTTAGCTGTTCCAAACACATAATGGTGCATACATACATGCAAGGAAGAACTACGAACTTATGACAGAAAGCGATGTCCTCTTATACCCAAAAAGTCATAAATCCTCAACTCTGGCATCTGCATATTCTGGAATCTGGTTTGCATGTTCCCATAGTATAAGTCAGTGAATGTAAACTAACTTCTGGATTTACATCAGGTCACACAATAGTAAGGGTCAATGAATGTAATCTGACTTCTTTCTGTGGTATTATCTTTTCCATTTGTCTTCTTAATTACCACTTGATTTCCTGGAGGATGACATACACGTTCTCAGCCAGAGTGGGGTGGGGAGAGATCAAATGATGGACTCTGACAATTTCCAGAGACTGTCATTGTATCAGTAACAATTCAGGAATTTAGTCAGTGTGACCTCCATAACCATCCATGATGGCATATTTATGTTCTAACCACAAAAGGGCACAATATATATATGTCAGTGTTATGGGAAACAGATATTTACCATGTGCAGTTATACAAACAAGAGACCAAGACATCAAATATCATTAGCAAGTTTGCTACTAATTCTAGTATTTTAGTATATATGTTCCCTTCATTCCTCCCTTTTGAATTAATATGCATGCCATCATGGTGAATAACCTTATTCTATTCAGCATATAAATGGGAGCGTTCTTATGAGCATACGTTCTGCCCAGGTAGTCAGCCTTATACCTGAACTCTGGAGACCAGCAATCTTTCTCTGGTCTACTTCCTCATAAACAGGTACACAGAGTGGGCAGTATATATATAAAAAAGAAATTGCTTTATTCCAGTGGCTAGGCAATTGCACATAGGCAAAATTTCCAATATAAGCCATCTGGAGCATGCCAATTACCACATCCGTCCATAACCTATTCTAATCTAGTTATTTTCAAATAGGTTACTAGGTTGTGTCGGTTCATAATTGCTGGTAACATATGATTTTTCACCATCATCTGCTCCTCCCATTTATCCTATGCATAAGAAAAGTTCAAATGTTGAACCATTGCATTCTTATACCTTCAAAATTTTTAGGGAGTATGATATCAATATCTCCTAGGTCTAATGATCAGGTTTCTATAGGAGCAATCCCTTGCACATTTCAACAATCACAGTGTTGCAGTTCACAAGTACAATCAATAATAACAACAGCATTCAGTAACACAATCTGTAGAGTGCAAGGTTGCATAGCTGCTTTTGAATCTTCAGATGGAGTAAAAGAGTCCATCAATCAGGTCAGTAAGGCAAAACTTGTTTCTCCTGCAAAGAGAAAAATTCCAAACAAACATATGCATCAACATGACCACATTTTTGAAAATGTTCATTCTCAGTTAGTCTCCAGGAATCAGTTGGCACTTGTGGAGTTCTTTCATGGAGCAAGTTTCTCTTCCACCTGACAGAAATCTAAGGTGTTCAGGACTTGCTGCTTGCAGAAATCTAAGGTGTTCAGGACTTGCTGTGACAGTTACTCAAATATAATCTTTACATTTATTTATTTATTTTATTTATTTATTAAACTTATATACCGCACCATCTCCCATAGGACTCAGGGCGGTTCACAGGCATATTAAAACAATATAAAACAATATAATAAATAGACTTTTAAAACCCAGATTAAAACTAAATATTATCAAGGCCTGATCACTAAAACAATAAGAACCAATAAAACCCCCATTAAAATTTGTTTAAAACATTTTTGTTCTTAGGCTAGTCCCGCGCGCTGAAATAATAGAGTCTTCAGTTCACGTCTGAAGGTCCGGAGGTCAGGGAGTTGTCATAATCCAGGAGGAAGCTCATTCCACAGGGCTGGTGCCGCCACAGAGAAGGCCCTCCCCCTGGGGGTCGCCAACCTGCATTGTTTGGTCGACGGCACCCTGAGGAGGGCCACTCTGTGGGAGCGCACAGGTCGTTGGGAGGCAATCGGTGGCAGAAGGCGGTCTCGAAGGTATCCCGGTCCTAAGCCATGGAGCGCTTTAAAGATGGTAACCAAAACCTTGAATTGCACCCGGAAGAAGCAGGATAGGTGTTATATGGGAGCAACGTGGTGCTCCCTCTATCACCCGCGCGGCCGCGTTCTGGACTAACTGGAGCCTCCGGGTGCTCTTCAAGGGGAGCCCCATGTAGAGAGCATTGCAATAGTCCAGGCGGGAAGTGATGAGGGCATGAGTGACCGTGCGTAAGGCGTCCCGGTCAAGGAAAGGGCGCAACTGGCGAATCAGATGGACCTGATAAAAAGCTCCCCTGGCGACGGCTGTCAAATGATCCTCTAAGGACAGCCGGTCGTCCAGGAGAACGCCTAAGTTGCGCACTCCCTCCCTGGAGGTCAGTACTTCCTCCCCCACAGTCAGCGATGGTGTAAGCTGACTGTACCGGGAAGCCGGCACCCACAGCCACTCTGTCTTGGATGGGTTGAGTCGAAGCCTGTTCCTCCCCATCCAGACCCGTACGGCCTCAAGACACCGGCCCATCACCTCAACGGCTTCATTGGGGTGGTTCGGGGTGGAAATGTACAGCTGGGTGTCATCAGCGTACAGGTGGTAATCCACCCTGAAACCACGGATAACCTCACCCAGCGGCTTCATATAGATGTTGAACAGGAGAGGCGAGAGGACAGACCCCAGGCACCCCACAAGTGAGGCGCCTTGGGGTCGACCTCTGCCCCCCTGCCAACACCGTCTGCGAACGGTCAGAGAGATAGGAGGAGAACCACCGATACACGGTGCCTCCCACTCCCAATCCCCCCAACCGTCGCAGCAGGATACCATGGTCGATGGTATCAAAAGCCGCCGAGAGATGCATGAATATATAAAACAAGAAAGAAAACCTTACAATGAATTGCCACCCTTCCCCCATCTGGGGATTGAAAAAAAGGAGTCTTTTGATCATTACATGTCCAAGCATTACATGTCCATTTCTTTATTGGGAAGTTCTGCTCCACTTTGGTGTTTTTGGTGACTTTCAGTAGAGGCTGGCTCAAATGGATGGAATGTCTCTTTTGGGGAAAGCATCTTGACCCATGTATTTGGTTTCCACAGGTTTGAGTCATCTGCAGGGCTAAAAGACATGAGAAAGAGTCCCCTCCTCCTCCCTTTCTAGGTGAGAAAAGGCATTGTTGGAGGATTAGGGAGGGGGCCAAAGGAGAATAGATAGCTTGCAGATAGAACTTGAAAAGAAACAACAAACAACAACATTAAACAGATAAACTGGTACAATATATTCCCATATGAGAAAAGGTAGCTGGTCCATCCTGGATGAAAAGTCATTTTCCTTCTTTCCAGCACTTTTAAAATTCATACTCACACAAAAGTAGGGACAAAGAAGAAATTCATACTCACACAAAAGTAGGGACAAAGAAGAAATTCATACACAAAAGTAGGAACAAAGAAGAAATTCATACTCACACAAAAGTAGGGACAAAGAAGAAATGAACAACTTTGGGAGGTGGTTTACACACAAGTCTCAGTTTTTTAACAAACATACTATGTGGAAGGCAGAGAAAAAGACAAACAATCAACAAAAACCCATCTCCCATCCATTTTATTCATGTGTGGAAGTTGTTCACTAACAAATCCACAGTATCAAAAACTTCCAAAAACAAATCACATCATATCTTAGCGAAATCACCATTTGTCTTACTTGTTCATACTTTTCTAACTCCTCCTATCATCAAACCGTTATTTTAGTGCCTCAAGCTTCAAATTCAAAGCTTGACTTAACAAATTAAATCCTTCATAGCACCAGTATCCTTCTAAGTTTCTTTCCACATCTTGTAATTGTCTAACTTATCTCTGAAATAGTTCTTAAAACAGGGCACATCTACTAAAAAAAATAAAAATAAACAATACAAACAGCAAATAAGGGGCGCCTTGAGTCTGATCAAAAAAAACCAAACCATTTTGTAAGCTTTTGGGTAAGTCTTTTTATGTGGAAAATCTGAGTGCATTTAAAAAAAAACAGATTTCTGCTTAAAAAATAAAAAAAAAATGCACCCATGCACAGCCATTTGTCTGAAATACTGTAGGGTTTTCTGCCTGGGCAGGGGTTGGACTAGAAGACCTCCAAGAGTCCCTTCCAACTCTTATTATGTATGCTAACAGCTTCAAAAATACAAAGCTAAATGACACATTTTTAGTCAACTGTGTGCTTTGAAAACATTTATAAATGTATAGGTTTAATCAGGTAGTTTAAACCTCAAAAATTTCCTGAAAAAAGAAAAAGAAAAATTAAAATTAAAATCAAAATCAAAATTGTATACAGGGTGGAAAAGAAAATAAAGCAATGCTGTAAGGAGCCTATTTGCCCCTCCCTTCTCAGACAGGCTCAGCAGAGAGGGAAAAAAAATGGAGGGGGTGGTGGTGAATGGTTCTCCCCCTTCGCCCACCCCCTCCCCTGGCTCAACAGGGAGTGATGGGGGGGTAGTTAAGATGACAGAGAGAAAAAAAAATTCAAAGAGTCCACCCTGGGGGGGGGGAAATGGCTGTTGTCCAGCCCCCCTTTCTCTCACCCCTCCCAACCTGGCTCAACAGAGAGCGAGGGGGGGTGGAGGTTAGAATAAGTCAGTGAGGGCTAGGGTTAGGAAAAAATTCCAAAAGTAATTCATTGCAGCAGTCAAGCTGCTTGCTCCATTTCTCTCATGCATCCAAACACACACACACACACACACACTTCTTGCAAATCCAAAAGACAATACAGAAATCTCACACCTTCTCAATGAGTTTCTCTAACACTGCAATCAGGCTGCATTCCATGCAAATCAAGCATCACAATTATCTGAGGGAGCTTTCTTACAAGCTGCACTCTCTCAACAATTATTATGCAGGTCTGGAAATGGTTGCACACATACATACACACGCACACCATTTATTTATTTATTTATTTATTTTATTTGATTTTTATACCGCCCTTCTCCCGAAGGACTCAGGGCGGTGTACAGGCATAATAAAACCGACAATACAATATACAAGTTTAAAATACGATTTAAAAAACTTATTTTAAATTAGCCCAATGATTAAAATTTACCATACTAAGAAAACCCCGTTTAAAATTAATAAATTTAAACATTAAAATCCCAATTTAAGCCAGCCCTGCGCGGATAAAAAGATGAGTCTTGAGTTCGCGACGAAATGTCCGAAGGTCGGGTATTTGGCGTAAACCCGGGGGAAGTTTGTTCCAGAGTGTGGGAGCCCCCACAGAGAAGGCCCTTCCCTGGGGCCGCCAGCCGACATTGTTTGGCGGACGGCACCCTGAGAAGTCCCTCTCTATGGGAGCGTGGTCGGTGGGAGGCGTGTGGTAACAGCAGGCGGTCCCGTAAGTACCCAGGTCCTAAGCCATGGAGCGATTTAAAGGTCATAACCAACACCTTAAAGTGCACCCGGAAGGCAACAGGCAGCCAGTGCAGTCTGCGCGGGAGGCGGTGTTACATGGGAGCTACGCGTAGCTCCTCTATAACCCGCGCAGCTGCATTCTGGACTAACTGAAGCCTCCGAGCGCACTTCAAGGGAGCCCATGTAGAGAGCATTACAGTAATCCAAGCGAGAGGTAACCAGCGCATGAGTGACTGTGCATAAGGCATCCCGATCAAGGAAGGCGCAACTGCGAACCAGGCGAACCTGGTGGAAGGCCCTCCTGAGACGGCCGTCAAATGGTCTTCAAACGACAGCCGATCATCCAGGAGGACACCCAAGTTGCGCACCCTATCCTTTGGGGCCAGTAACTCGCCTCCAACAGCCAGCCGCGGCTGCAGCTGACTGAATCGGTGCCGGCATCCACAGCCACTCCGTCTTGGAGGGATTAAGCTTGAGCCTGTTTCTCCCCATCCAGACCCGTACAGCTTCCAAACACCGGGACAGCACTTCGACAACTTCATTGGGGTGGTCTGGGGTGGGAAAGTACAGCTGGGTGTCAGCGTACTGCTGGTATCTCACCCCGAAACCACTGGTGATCTCACCCAACGGCTTCATGTAGGTGTTGAACAGCAGGGGCGAGAGAATCGACCCTGTGGGACCCCACAAGTGAGGCCCTCGCGGTGACCTCTGCCCCCCTGTCAACACCGTCTGCGACCGGTCAGAGAGATAGGAGGAGAACCACCGATATACGGTGCCTCCCACTCCCAATCCCCCCAACGGGCGCAGCAGGATACCATGATCGATGGTATCGAACGCCGCTGAGAGGTCTAATAGGACCAGGGCAGAGGAATATCCCCTGTCCCTGGCCCTCCAGAGATCATCCACCAATGCGACCAAAGCTGTCTCCGTGCTGTATCCGGGTCGGAAGCCGGACTGGAACGGGTCTAGATAGACATCTTCATCCAGGTGTTGGGGCAGCTGTCGCGCCACGGCACTCTCTACAACCTTCGCAACAAAGCGGGTTGGAGACTGGGCGATAATTACCCAAAATAGCTGGGTCCAAAGAGGGCTTCTTAAGGAGGGTCTCACCACCGCCTCTTTCAAGGCGGCAGGAAAACCCCATCCAACAAAGAAGCGTTGATAATCCTCTGAGCCAGCCTCGTGTCACCGCCTGAGTGGCCAGTACCAGCCAGGAAGGACACGGGTCCAGTAAACATGTCGTGCCGTGAAGCCTCCCCAACAGCCTGTCCACGTCCTCGGGAGCCACAGGGTCAAACTCATCCCAAATGTGCTCAACAAGATGTGCCTCCTCTCCCTCGCTTGGATCATCCCAAATTCGGTCCAGACCGTCCCTCAGCTGAGCGATTTTATCGTATAGATAACCACTAAACTCCTCGGCTCGTCCCTGCAAAGGGTCATCCCGCACCTCCTGATGTAGGAGAGCGGGTCACCCAAACAGGGCGGCCGGGCGGTTATCTGCCGGCGCAATGAGGGTGGGCGTGAGGCGGCTTCCTCATTGCCACTAGGTAGGTCCTAGAATAGGTCCTAACTAGTGTCCGATCAGCTTCGGAGCGACTGGACCTCCAGGTGCTCTCTAGGCGTCTTCTCCGGCGTTCCATCAAACAACGTTTACAGACCTGGGGAAGTTGTCTCTTTAAATCCTTCCCCCTCAAGTGGGAAAAGTCAGAGAGCAGTTTCTAGCTGACCAAACCATGGAGGCTGAAGTCAAATTCCCTGATTCACTGGCCATTATTTTGGGAGATCTAAACAAAGTTACTGATTGGAACATTTTGAAGATACCACTGCAGACCTGGATGTACTCACAGAGACTGTAACATCATATGTCAGCTTCTGTGAAGATCTATGTGTACTGACAAAGAACTTATGAATATACAGTAACAACAAACCTTGGTTCACACTTAAACTTAAGCAGCTAAGTCATTCCAAAGAGGAAGCCTACAGGAAAGGTGATAAAATGCTGTACAATCAGGCCAGAAATGTAACCAGAGTACAGTACAATCACTTATCCAACAATCGATCCTATAATCAAATTATGCTCAATTGGGCCTGCTCGGTGGCCACTCCCTTCTGTAATTCTTTCTACCCTTCTCATCCTTCTTCTACTTTCTTAATCCTTTCTCCTCCTCCTCACTTTCTTACTTCCTTCCTCCATCTCTTTCTACTTTCTTCGTTCTTCCTCTCCTTCTCTTTCCTACTTCTCTTTCTCCTTCCCGCTTCTCGCTGCCAGCCTTTCCAACCCTCTATCTTCCCCTCCTTCTCCTATCCTATCTTCCCCTTCCCTTCTTTCCTACCCACCTGCCTACCATCAAAACGACACTATAGAGCATTGCACATCAGAATAACTAGACCCAAGAACAGTTTTTTCCATGAAGGAAAGCCATCACTCTGCTAAACTTATTTCCTTCAACAATGTCAAACTATTTACTAAATCTACACTACTAGAAGTTTAAGTAATTTGCAAGCTGGCCATACAAATCACAATCAATTCAATCACATTCAATTCTACATGCATACCCAAGAATTTTAGCAGAACTCACACCAAATTGATCCTGGGTCTTCTTACCACACATAACAGCATCCACCTCTTTAAGCAGTAGAATGTCTCTGCCCTGGGGTGTTGTGGGCGTTTATCTTGTTAGTCAGGGCTATTAAGGATCATTCACTTTTCCAGGAAACAGATAAAACTCCTGGGGGAATTTTAAGGGGGACTCCCTGCTGAGTGCATTTTACAGTTGCTCCCAGCTTTGCTAGGGAATCCTTTCCCAAAACATTTTCCAAAAACATTGTGGCAATAATTTAGAAAGGAACGCTTGAGTGATGGTCCCTGAAAGTAGCTTGTGTTACTTAAAAAGAGTGAGATCTGTTCCTTACTTTTATCTCCATCAGAGAGTCTGAGGGAAGCAATTTGCCCTCCAGAGCCCCATCAATAAAATTCAGGATAAAATTCAGGGGTCTGGGCTGATGTGAAGGGTGAAGGAGCTAGGGTTTTGGGGTTTCTGGCCTGAAGCCTCCCCGCCCAGTGACTGAACTGGGACATTGTTGTTCAGAGGGCATTATATCCTCCAATGGGCAAATTGAAGACAACATTGATCTCTATGGATGGAGGTACTCCAGGGGTTAACTGAAGTTCCCCTCCCTCTTCTTTGGGGATTCCAGGAAACAGCTGCTAAAAGAGCGGCTTGCTTTTGCATTCTCCTTTCTTACGTTTCTGGGGTTGTTTTTTTTTTGTAGTTTTGCAATTTCTTTCTTATGTCGGAGGTGCTTTGACTCACGAAAGCTATTTTCAGCAAAACATCATCAGTAAACTTTGGTCAGTAAACTTTGCAAAACCAGTCATTCAAACGATTCAGAAAAAGGGGTGGGGGGATTTTTGAAGGATCTGATGAACGCAGTGGAAGTTTTCTGTTTTTTTCTTTTTTCTTTTGGAACACCCAGGTTTAATCCTTGCAGGACAAAATCCCTAGTTCTCTGGAGGATGAGGGCACTCCCTGCAAGGTGGGAATTCCAATTGAAAGGAATTGGAGTGCTGCTGTAGGCACTTAAGCCAGGCATAGCATTTGCATCGTAATATGGTGTGGGGAAACTTCCCTTCCTCCTCAGTCACTTTGGCTAGTTTGTTTCTTTTTCTGAAAGTGACAAGGGGGAGAGGATGTTGGAGTGAGCCCACACGCTCTCTGAATCTCTGGCTGACAGAGGAGGTTGAAAAAGAAACCAACAAAGGATTCCTCTTCAGTTCATCTGATGGTAGCAAAAAAATCAGCAAATTTGTTGATAAAATCTAAATCAAAGCTGCCCTGGAAGCCAAGCTCCCACGCTAGTAGGTTGGCCAGATGGATTTAAAGCAACTTTGATTGCTACGATAGGTCTAAAATCATCTGAAAAGTGTCCCAATCACTAAATACAGTTAGAGGGAAACACAGTTCTACTCTTCCAAAGAGGTTACTCTTTCCAAAAAGGCTACCAGTATGGTTGCCCATTTTATTTTTATTTTTTTTATTTTTTATTTTTTATGTTTTATATATTTTATTCTTACCTGACACAAGCTTGGGGTCTGCCTCACTCTCGGGCCGGGGACAGCTCAAAGTTCTTGGCCAAAGACCCGTCTCTTCCCTCGAGACTTTATCGGGCTTCTTCGGTCAGGGGGTTTTGAGTAAAACCCTCCCTCTTCTTAGTAAGGGCTTTTGTCCAGTGAGGGGATTTCTCGGGCACTTCCTAGGCTCGGAACTGACAAACTCTCCTTTTTTCAAAAGGATTTCTTGGGCTCCCCTTTCAAGCTCAGAGTTTTGACCAGAACGACCCTTTCACTGCAGACTTTTTATTCCAACAGTCACCCGCTTTTCAAAGCGATCCACTCTGGCTGATATTCTCGTGAATAATCAGAACCGCAAATTGGATCTCCGCACTCACTTGGAGGGCAAACCTCTAGTAGGAATTTCCCTCCTCTCATTCACACACACACAAAGCAACACTCCCCTCTTACCTCCCCCCCCCAAAAAAATTTCTACTCACCTAGGAGTGTACAATCTTCCCGGTTCAAGCCTCAATGGGGCGTTCAGGTCCGGCTGGAATCAGGATCTGCTGGCATCCGGCCAGTCCAATATCACCAGTTCAAACGTACTGGGAGTGCTCTTTGACATTGTCTATGGCCCATGCCAGTTTTTCCTGCCCACCGTTTTGAAGGCCTGCTAAACTTCAATGGAGTTCAGAATTGTGGGGGGCTAAATGTAGCCATTTCGAAGAAAAGCATTGCCTTCGAGCCCCACATCTGGGCGCCAAATGTAAAGTCCATTTATTAATATGTCTAAGCTCATAACTGCCAATCAAGAGATTTAAACAGAGGCTTGAGTAAAATAGCATTTAATCTTGATCAAGCTTAAATGGTTAGCTGTTCCAAACACATAATGGTGCATACATACATGCAAGGAAGAACTACGAACTTATGACAGAAAGCGATGTCCTCTTATACCCAAAAAGTCATAAATCCTCAACTCTGGCATCTGCATATTCTGGAATCTGGTTTGCATGTTCCCATAGTATAAGTCAGTGAATGTAAACTAACTTCTGGATTTACATCAGGTCACACAATAGTAAGGGTCAATGAATGTAATCTGACTTCTTTCTGTGGTATTATCTTTTCCATTTGTCTTCTTAATTACCACTTGATTTCCTGGAGGATGACATACACGTTCTCAGCCAGAGTGGGGTGGGGAGAGATCAAATGATGGACTCTGACAATTTCCAGAGACTGTCATTGTATCAGTAACAATTCAGGAATTTAGTCAGTGTGACCTCCATAACCATCCATGATGGCATATTTATGTTCTAACCACAAAAGGGCACAATATATATATGTCAGTGTTATGGGAAACAGATATTTACCATGTGCAATTATACAAACAAGAGACCAAGACATCAAATATCATTAGCAAGTTTCCTACTAATTCTAGTATTTTAGTATATATGTTCCCTTCAGTAATTTTTACTAAACATGTCAGATTGCAAACAAAGCTAAGCCAGAACTGAAAGTATACTAAAAACACAGACGTCATATCCTCTCCTGAACCCTTCTCCCAGTAGAGTTCAAACAGTCATAATCCAATGTCGTCTTCCTCCTTGGCCACATGTAGTTTCACTTCCGATATTCTCCCTCTGTCAATCTTCTGGATGGAATGCGAAGCAGGCAACTCCCGTTACATTCACATGCCAAATCAGTTCAAACATCTGTTTGAAAGACTATCTCCCCCCCACACATGCAATGTCAGCCTAACGCTGGCAATAGTACAAACCTCCCCCCTCCTCCATAAATCATGTAAGACATTCAGTAAGAAGAAAAATTTTAACGAAGTAATAAAACAGTAAAACAGACTAGTAGATGAAATACACTTAAAATAAAGCGGAGGCTGACACACAAAATATTTCTTGAGCAGTGTTAAATAAATATCCATTTTGAGGTTATGCTTGACACCATTCAGCTATAAAGGCCTGCTAAGTTTTAACCTCCCTTTTCAGGAATGTTATATGAAATTTGATATATGGTCCCATAAATAAGCAGCATCAGCACTGAAAGTGTCCTCAGGCTGCCAGTTCTGCTATGATTCAGAAGTTTGTCCTTTTTTAAAAAACAAAAACCAACAGAGCCATCATTGTGTATCTGTTCAAAAGTCCGCACCAAAATTAGTGCAATTGCATCTATCTTAATTTTTTAAAAAACAAAAAATCATGTACCTCTTATGGATTGAGTTGCCTTAACATGGGAAATTATCTCATTGAGAGACATTGTTCTGGCTTGATTCAAGGTCATCTTGAGACCAATCCATTTTAATTAGCTAATCTGTCTCACTGACAGAAGCTTCTATGCATGTGCAGAAGCCATCTTGACAGCTGAAGTGGCTACTTTCCGCTGATGAGAAGCTGGGTACTCTTGCATCCTACAGTTGCTTTAAAGGGATGTTTTACTTGGAACTCTAACAAAATAAGATGCTGTTTTGAAACGTAAACAGCTTTAAGTAGACCTTTGGGTACTCTACACAGATTGTATTTTCAAGACAATTTCTCAGGTTACATTGCCGCAGTCCTTTCAGTGAAATAGAAAAGATAATAGAAAACCACCACTGACTGCAGCTACAGGATTTTGCCTGTGCAAAGTTAACTATTTAAAATGTGTATAAGTACAGTGATCAGAAATGAATTCTCAGGGATGAATCAAAGGCAAATTACTTCTTAGATCAACTTCAAAAGGAGGAACAATAATATTTGTTTACATCTCAGGCTTTTATACTTGTGCTGGTTAGAGTAAGTAGTTAGTTTAGGAATTAAGAACCTTCCCCTTAAGGGATTGCTTTTAGGAAATGTAGTTTTATGTCACGTGGTCACATCTGTGTTTCTTTTTTTTTTTTTAATAAAGTTTTATTTCCATTTTCCATCAACATATTCAATGTACAGTCTCTTATTCAACATCAATCATTAACTTTCATTTGCTACTTATTCGGGCCTGCTCAGCTACCACTTCCTTCCTTAACACAACCTTTCCTCTTCCCTTCTCTACCTTCTTCTACTTTCTCCATCCTTCCTCTCCTTCACTTTTCTACTTCCTCTCCTCCTTCCCCACTCCTCTCTTCTTCCACCCTTTCTAACCCTCTCTCTTTCCCCTTTCTTCTTCCTCTTCTTTCCCCGTCTTCTACCTCTCTTTCCTACCTACTTTCTTCCTTCGCTCTCTCTACTCCTCTCTCCCTCTCCCTCTCCCTCTCCCTTCCCTTCTGAAATGGCAGCTGAGCAGCCCTGATTTCATTTCAAATTATCTCTATTTTTTGATTACATAACTTTAATCATTCCTGTACATTAATAATCCTTCATCTTCCACCCCACCCCCTCTCTCCCCCTTCCTCCCCTTCCCCCAAGACTTCCCAGAACAAAGTACAGGGTATAAAATTAACAATCATAAATTAAAATACAACATAAGTCATAATCTATAGTCACTCCTCACCTTTTGTATCCTCACCTTTTGTACCCTCAACTCCACTCCCGATTAAACATATAAACTAGTATAATACAATTCCTAAATTCACTCATAAGCTATTTGGTACTTTTTAGTCTGATACTTATTTTGAATATAAGCAATCCACATTCTCCATTCTGATACATATTTCTCTTGTGTATAGTCTTTCAAATATGCAGAGATTTTAGCTATCTCTGCCAAATTTGATACTTTAAGTGTCCATTCTTCAATTGTAGGCAAATCTTTTTTTCTTCCAATATTGTGCAATCAAAAGTCTTGCGGCTATTGTTAAATTTAAAATCAGTTTACTTTCTATCACTGTACAACCCGTGATTATTCCCAGTAGAAACAACTGTGGAGTAAACTGAATCTTCTTTTTCAAAATATTCTGCATAATCCACCATACTTTAATCCAAAATGCTTTAACTTTTTTACAAATCCACCATATATGATAATAGGTTGCCTCGTCACAGTCACATCTCCAACATTTAGCTTGCATATTCAGATACATACATGCCAACTTTTTTGGATCCAAATGCCATCTATAAAACATCTTATAAAAATTTTCTCTCAAGCTTTGTGCTTGTGTAAATTTAACATTCCTCACCCAAATTTTTTCCCATGTTTCCATCATTATAAGTTGTTGTATATTTTGTGCCCATTTTATCATACAATCCTTAACTAATTCCGTTTCTCAGTCTATTTCTACCAATACATTATACAACCTCTTAATATGCTGTTGTCCTTGATCTCTGATTTGTTTTACCAAATTATCCTTATTTTGCCTAATACCCATTTTCTGGTCTATTTTCCATCTAGCGTGCAACTGCCCGTACTGAAACCATGTATAGTTTATCCCTTCTTTCCCCATTTTATCTCTAGATTTTAATTGTAATTCCCCCTTTTCCATAAAGAGAAGTTCTTTATAAGTAATCACCTCCATTTTTTGATATATATTTATATTCTCTATCATATGTCTAGGGATTGCCCATATTGGTATCTTACCTTCTAACTTATATTGATATTTCTTCCACACCCTCAACAATGCATTTTAACTATATTACTTTTAAATGTCTTATCAGCTTTCTTATCATATAATAAATAAGCATGCCATCCAGGCCCAGACAAGATAACTCCTTCTTGCTTAAAAGTCTGTGCTGACCAATTGGCCCCCATCTTCACCCATATTTTCAATAAATCACTAGAGATGTGCTATGTTCCTTCTTGTTTCAAAAGCTCTACCATCATCCCAGTGCCGAAGAAGTCCACAATCAAGGAACTGAATGACTATAGACCAGTAGCTTTAACATCTGTAGTCATGAAAACCTTTGAAAGGCTAGTGCTTTCCTACTTGAAAACCATCACGGATCTGCTTTTAGACTCCTTCTAATTTGCATACCAAGCAAATAGATCAACAGATGATGCTGTTAATATGGCTCTGCACTACATCCTACAACATCTTGAGTCTCCAAAGACCTATGCAAGGGTCCTCTTTGTAGACTTTAGTTCAGCATTCAATACCATCATTCCAGACGCTCTTCTAACTAAGCTAAACCACAAGCTTCCTAACAAACAGGAAGCAGCAGGGGAAGCTAAGCAAGATCACATCTAATACCTGTACAATTAGCACAGGGGCCCTCCAAGGCTGTGTGCTCTCCCCACTTCTCTTCTCTCTGTATACCAATGACTGCATCTCCAACCATCCATCTGTTAAGCTACTGAAGTTCGCAGATGACACAACAGTGATTGATCTCATTCGAGACAATGATGAATCCGCATATAGACAAGAGGTCGAACGACTAGCCTTGTGGTGCAACCAAAACAATCTGGAACTGAACACACTCAAAACCGTAGAAATGGTGGTAGACTTTAGGAGAAACCCTTCCATACTTCCACCTCTCACAATACTAGACAACACAGTATCAACAGTAGAAACCTTTAAATTTCTAGGTTCTATCATATCACAGGATCTAAAATGGACAGCTAACATCAAAAACATCTTCAAAAAAGGACAACAAAGAATGGTCTTTCTGCGCCAACTCAGAAAGCTCAAACTGCCCAAGGAGCTGCTGATTCAGTTCTACAGAGGAATTATTGAGTCTGTCATTTGCACCTCTATAACTGTCTGGTTTGGTTCTGCAACCCAACAAGAAAGATACAGACTTCAGAGGATAATTAGAACTGCAGAAAAAATAATTGCTACCAACCTACCTTCCATTGAGGACCTGTATACTGCACGAATCAAGAAGAGGACCATGAAAATATTTACAGATCCCTCACATCCAGGACATAAACTGTTTCAACTCCTACCCTCAAAACAATGCTATAGAGCACTGCACACCAGAACAACTAGACACAAGAACAGTTTTTTCCTGAAGGCCATCACTCTGCTAAACAAATAATTCCCTCAACACTGTCAAACTATTTACTAAATCTGCACTACTATTAATCTGCTCATCGTTCCCATCACCAATCTCTTTCCACTTATGACTGTATGACTGTAACTTTGTTGCTGGCAATCCTTATGATTTATATTGATATATTGACCAGCATTAGTGTTGTAAATGTTGTACCTTGATGAAGGTATCTTTTCTTTTATGTACACTGAGAGCATATGCACCAAGACAAATTCCTTGTGTGTCCAATCACACTTGGCCAATAAAAAATTCTACTCTGTTCTATTCTATAATAACTCATATCCTTCTATATTCAAAATTCTCTCTTCTGTTAGGTTAAACCAGTCAATAATTAATGAAAGAACAACTGCTTCATAATACCATTTCAAATTAGGCATTTTAAAACCCTCTCTTTCCCTAACATCTTGCATTATTTTTAACTTTATTCTCGGTTTTTTACCCATCCAAATAAAATTACTAATCCCTTTTTGCCATTTTTGCAAATTTGCATCCTTTTTAAGTATTGGTATCATTTGAAACAAAAATAAAAACCTAGGCAAAACATTCTTCTTTATGGCTGCTATTCTTCCCAACAAAGACAATTGTATCTTTTTCCAGTTCTCCATTTCTTTCCGTACTTTCTGCCACATTACCTCATATTTATTTTTATATAATTTCATATTCGAAGATGTAATGTATACTCCTAAATATTTAACTTTCTTAACTATTTCATATCCAGTTACTCTTTCTAAATCTACTTTTTGATGTACATTAATATTTTTAGTTATCATCTTTGTCTTTTGTTGATTTACTTTAAAACCAGATACTTTACCATACTGATCAATTAAGTCCTTTAAATACACAGCTGAACATATTGGTTGAGATAAGGTAACAACCAAGTCATCTGCAAATGCTCTTAATCTATATTCTTTTTTTTTTATTCATAAAGTTTTACAGAAATCTCCCTTTCCCCACCTCCCTCCCTCTCCTTCACAACCCTCCCCCGACTTCCGGAACGAGCACAAGGTATAGTTAAAATAAAACAAACATATGCTAAAAAAATTTCGTCCCAACTTAATTATACCCCTACAATCATCAATTCCTAACTTCCCCCGAAAACAATCAAAAATAATACATCATAATCATTCAAAAACAGTCTGATAACTCTTAGTCTGATATCTACTTTGAATATAGTCAATCCATTTTTTCCATTCCTTTAAGTATCTTTCTTGCATATTGTCTTTCAAAAAGGCTGATATCTTCGCCATCTCAGCCAAATTGGCAACTTTCAATATCCATTCTTCTATTGTAGGTACTTCTTTTTTCTTCCAATATTGTCCTATTAGTAATCTTGCTGCTGTTATTAGATTTAAAATCAAGTTAGTCTCAATTACTGTACAGTCCGTAATAATTCCCAACAGAAAAAATTGCGGCAGGAACTTTTTCTTTTTCAAAACATTTTGTAAAATCCACCATATTTTTATCCAAAAGGCCTTTATATCCTTACAAGTCCACCAAATGTGAAAATACGTAGCGTCATCACAATTACATCTCCAACATTTTGCTTGCATATCTGGATACATACACGATAATTTCTTAGGATCTAAATGCCATCTATAAAACATTTTATAAAAATTTTCCCTCAGATTCTGTGCCTGCATGAATTTAACATTTCTAACCCAATTTTTTTCCCAAGTTTCCAATAATATTGGCTCCTGAAAATTTTGTGCCCACTTTATCATACAGTCCTTTACCAAGTCCCTTTCAGAATCTATTTCAAGTAACACATTATACAATCTCTTTATATGCTCCTGAGACTGATTTCTAATTTGCTTTACCAAATTTCCCTCGTTCTGCTCTATACCAATTTTCTGATCTTCCTTCCATCTAGCACGTAGTTGCTCATATTGAAACCAAGTATAATTTTTCCCTTCTTCTTTTAGTACATGCAGAGATTTTAATTGCAAATTACCTCTTCCAGTATACAAAAGATCTTTATATGTAATCATTTCCTGATTATGTTCTATATTTATAGTCTCTATTGTATGTCTAGGACTTGCCATATAGGAACCTTATAATTTAGTTTATAAGAGTATTTTTTCCAAACACGCAGAAGAGCAGTCCTTAACACATGACTTTTAAAGGCCTTATCCACCTTTTTGTCATAAATTAAATATGCATGCCATCCATATAGCAAGTCATAACCTTCTATATTCAAAATTCTTTCCTCCGTTAAATTAAACCAATCACTTATTGCAGAGAGAGCAGTTGCTTCATAGTATAATTTAAAATTGGGCATTTTTAAACCTCCCCTTTCCCGAGAATCTTGAATTATTTTCATTTTAACCCTAGCTTTTTTACCTTCTCATATAAATTTGTTGATTCCCTTCTGCCATTCCTCAAGATTCTTATCTTTCTTAATTATTGGTATCATCTGAAAGAGGAATAAAAATCTAGGTAAAACATTCATTTTATAGCAGCTATTCTCCCCAGCAAAGATAATTGAAAATTTTTCCAAACAATCAACTCCTTCTGAACTTTTTGCCATAAAACCTCATAATTATTCTTATACAATTTCACATTTGACGATGTAATATAGACCCCTAAGTATTTAACCTTCTTTACAATTTTAAATCCTGTTATTTCCTCTAGTTTTTCTTTCTGTTGTCTGACCATATTTTTTATTATCACTTTTGTCTTTTTCTGATTTACCTTAAACTCTGAAACCTTCCCATATTGATCAATTATTTCCAACAATGATTTACTAGAATTTATAGGGTTTGTTAAAGTAATCACCAGGTCATCTGCAAAAGCTCTCAGCTTATATTCATGTTGTCTAACTTTAATTCCCTCTATCTCCTTTACTTCTTGTATTTTATCCAATAATGGTTCTAGAGTTAAAATAAACAATAATGGTGATAAAGGACATCCCTGTCTTGTTCCTTTCGCAATCTTAAAAGGTTCTGTTAAGCTACCATTAATTATAATCTGTGCTGTTTGCTCTCCATAAATTGCCCTATTTATTCTTGTAAAACCATCTCCAAATTGCATCTTTTCTATTAATTTAAATAAAAAATCCCAATGCAATCGATCAAAAGCTTTCTCTGCATCGAGAAAAATAAATGCTGCTGGAATAAAATTTTTCTTTTCTAAATACTCCAGTAAATTAACAATCTGCCTAACATTATTCCTCATCTGTCTCCCTTTTATAAATCCAGATTGATCATTATGAATTCTTCGCTGCAAAATCAACATTATTAGCTATTATTTTAACAAAAATCTTATAATCATTATTTAAAAGTGAGATTGGCCTATAGTTCCCAGGTTTAGAACAATCCTGTTCCTCTTTTGGTATCAATGAAATAAAAGAGGTTCTCCATGAGGGGGGAATTCCCCCTCCTAATTGTATCTGATTAAATAATTCCTTAAGTGGACCTAACATCTCATCCTGTAAATTCCTATAATAACTAACTGTAAGCTCATCCATACCAGGAGTTTCCCCCATTTTTAATTGTTTAATTACAAAAATAATTTCTTCAGAGGTTATAGGCCGATTCAATTCATCCTTTTGTTCTAAAGTTAAATTTTTAAACTTATATTCCTTCAAATAATTATCAATATCCCTGTTCAATATATTATCTTTAAGATATAAATTTGTATAATATTCTAAAAAAGCTTTTTTAATTTTATCCTGTTGATATCTCTCTTTGCCTTTATATTCTATTTTTTCTATAGTACGTTGTTTTTGTCTTTTCCTTAAGGTATATGCTAACCACCTACCAGGTCTATTTGCATTACAAAAAGTATTATGTTTGGCATATTGTATATTTGTTGCCACCTGATCAGCCATTATCATATTAAATTGATTCTGTAATAACTTTATTGCATGTTTAAGTTTTTGATCATGCGGATTATATATTAATAATTGTTGTTTCTTATAAATTTCCTCTTCTAAATACCTACGCTGACTTTGTTGCTTATTTCTCTGTCTATTATTAATATATATTAATACACCTCTCATAAAAGCTTTACTGGCATCCCAAACCATTTCTATCGATGTTTCGTTATTCAAATTATAATCAAAAAATTCTTTCATCTGCTTTTTACATTGATTTACATTATCCTGATATCTAAACAAATTTTCATTTAATCTCCAAGTTCTTCTACCTTCTTTTCCATATTGCAATTCCTTCCAAACAGGACTATGATCAGACAACCATCTTGGAAATATCTTAGTTTTCTTCACCCTAAAAAGCAAATCATTAGAAATTAAAATAAAATCAATATGTGAGAAGGATTGATGTCTATCAGAGAAAAAAGAATAGTCTCTTTCCTCCAAATTCCGCAGTCTCCATACATCTCTCAACTCAAAATCTTCTATCATGTCAAAAAAGGATTTAGGCAGCTTTGCATGTGCAGGTATCTTCTTAGAAAAAATTATCTTGTCCTTTCGTGTATCTATTACTCCATTCCAATCTCCCAATATAATACACGATTTATAATCCCATAGAATCAACTTATCATACAACATTCTATAAAATTTTTCTTGTTGCTGATTGGGTGCATATATACCAAACAAAAGGGTCTTTTTTGTTTCTATTGTAAGTTCAATAGCAATATATCTTCCGTGAATATCTGCCTCTATTAACTTGGCTGGTATATCTTTTCTCAAATAAACCACTATGCCATGTTTTTTGTCCAAAGCTGAGGCAACAAAATGTTTACCTAACTTTGAGTTTATTAAGTACTTTTGATCTGATAGTTTAATATGCGTTTCTTGTAAGCAAATCACATCATTTCTAAATTGTTTCAAATAATGAAATATTTTTCTTCTCTTCTGAGCTGAATTCAAACCATTGACATTCCAGGTCAAGATTTTATTTGCCATTACTCGCCTGCTGATGCTTTTGAGCGATCAGCTGAAGATCGTCCTCCCGTATCTTCGGCCGTGCTCCTCCCACCGCTTCTGTAGCAGAATCCTGAACTTTACTTTGAGTTTGTTGCTCTTTTTCTTTACGCTTAAGGGCTCCCCTTGTCAGTCTTTGTTCTTGTGGTTGTTCCTCAGATGGTAATATCACTGGAATCACCTCAGCTTCCACATCCATTTGAATCGAATTCTTTTTTCTATTATTTCTACTTCAAGTTTCAGCACGGTGGAAAGAAAATCTTTGGCCTTAAGCACTGTATCAATACGATATCTCTTTCCTTGATAATACACTGTCAAACCAACTGGAACCTCCCATCTAAATTGAATCTGGTATTTCTTAAGTTCTTGTGTAAAAAATGTAGAATCCTTTCTATCCCTTAACATCTTGGGAGGAATCTCTTTCAAAACCTTCAGCTCCTGTTCTCCTATTTTCAAGTTTTTCTGAAATGCAACTTGCAAAATTTGATTTCTCACTGTTCTTTTCAAAAAATAAACCACAATGTCTCTAGGAAGTTTCTTCTGCCTAGCAATCCAGGAATTAACTCTATAAATTTTGTCAATTTGATAAGCAACCTCTTTTGGATCAAGTTCAATAAGTTCAGCCAGAGCTTCTGATAATTTTTTAAAAAATCTTCCCCTTTCTCCTCATTCAAGCCCCTAATTCTCAGAGCTCCTTCCATCATTCTATATTGCATCACCACCACTTGATCTTCATTTTTGTCCAATTTAATTTGCATTCCCCCCATTCTATTTTCTATTTGCTGATTTGACTGAGCAATTTCTTGCACCTCCTCCTCCACCACCTCCAGTCTTTTTGCCAAACCTTGGAAAGCCATCAAAATATCTTCTCTTATTTTTTTATTATTCTCTTTTATTTCTTCTCTTATTTTCTCATTATTATCCATCATCTCATTAAACCTTTCTTTAAACACTTTCCCTTGCTCTTTAATCAAATCTTCTAAAGCTGGTTCAGAACCCCTTCTACCCCCAGTCTTAGGTGGTTTAGTAGCCATTTCAGTTTTTAAAATTCACAAAATATAAGTCTAGAAACTTCTCTTTTCCCCTTTAAGTATAGGAGAGCTCACTTCATTAAAATCCACACATAACGTTTCTTAGCTTCTTAGTTACACAGCCTGTTTACAATTCCATTCTTCACTTTCACCTCCTTTCAGGCGCCATCTTAAACAGTCAGTTAAAACAAAGAAAAAAAAGTTTCTCTTTTTAAAAGGGTAGAAGTCAGGAAATCAAAAATACTTGCAATCCAGTAGTTGTTCACTCGTGCTTATTCCGTCTGCTTATAGAAATCCATAAAGATAAGACAATTAGCAGAGATGGACACTTTCTTCTTTTCCTGCTTTTGCAGGCGCGCACTGAAGGTCGGAGCTTGGCAGGGTTATTTATGGGACTCGACCCTCAGGGCTCTGCTTAATAAAAAACAAAGCCCCTGGGGAGGTCTACCACTCCCCCGCAGCTCTTATCTCACCCTTTCATCCAGGGAGAGAGATTAAAGCCGGCTTTTTCCTGGCTTTTACGATGTTCAGTACGGAGCCCCTTAATTAGGAACTCAGCGAAGAAGGTGGCGCCACCGGAAGTACCTCTCAATCTATATTCTTGATGATTAATTTTTATTCCCTTTATTTGATTTGAGCCACGTATTTTATTTAATAAAACTTCTAAAGTCAAAATAAACAATAATGACGACAAAGGACATCCTTGTCTCGTCCCTTTCTCAATTCTAAAAGATTCTGTTAAACTACCATTAACTATTATTTGTGCTGTTTGCCTCTGATATATTGCTTTAATAGCTTGTATAAAATAACTTCCAAATTGCATTCTTTCTATTAGTTTAAATAAAAACTGCCAATTCAATCTATCAAAGGCCTTTTCAGCATCCAGAAAAAAGAGTGCTGCTGGAATCTGGCTGTTTCTTTCTAAATATTCCAATAAATTTACAATTTGTCTCATATTATTTCTTATTTGTCTCCCCCTAATAAATCCTGATTGATCATTATGAATTATTTGACTCATAACTGGCATTAATCTATTTGCTAATATCTTAACAAAAATCTTATAATCAATATTTAAAAGCGATATTGGCCTATAATTTTCTGGTTTATTACAGTCTTGATCTTCCTTCAATATTATCGAAATAAAAGCTGTCCTCCACGAAGGAGGTACTTCTCCTCCAAATTGAGTTCTATTAAACAATTCCTTAAGCGGTTCCACCATCTCATTTTGTAAATTTTTATAATAAACAGCGATTAAACCATCTGTTCCTGGTGCTTTACCCATTTTAAGCTGTTTAATTGCTAAAATTATTTCTTCTGAAGTTATAAGTTGATTCAATTCTTCCCGTTGCTCTGCTGTAATTTCTTGAATACCTTGCTCCTGTAAGTATCTTTCTATATCTATATCTTTGATACAATCTCTAACATATAACTTTGTATAAAATTCTAAAAAGGCTTTTTTAATCAAATTTTTTTGATATACATCTTTGCCTTTATATTCTATCTTACCAATAGTACGTAGTTTCTGTTTCTTTCTTATTAAATAGGCTAACCACCTTCAGGGCTTATTAGCATTATTAAAGGTATTATGCTTAACATATTGTAAGTTAGTTGCGACTTGATCTGCCATCATCATATTAAACTGCCCTCGTAATATATTTATAGATTCTTTTATTTTTTTATCTCCTGGATTGTTTGCCAGTAACTGCTTTTTCTTTTTAATTTCCTCCTCTAGCTCCATTCTCTTCTTCTGCAATTTATTTCTATATTTAGTGTTCATATGTATTAAAACTCCCCTAATATAGGTCTTACTAGTGTCCCAGACCATCTCTATAGATGTACCTTTCTTCATATTCATAACAAAAAATTCTTTCATTCGTTTTTTACATTCTTTTACATTTTGCTCATATTTAAAAAAAATTTCATTCAACCTCCATAATCTTCTAACTCCCTTTTCCTGATCCAATTCTATCCAAACCGGATTATGATCAGATAAAATTCTTGGACATATCTTGGACTTCTTCACCTTAGAAAGCAACTCATTAGTAATTAAAAAGAAGTCAATCCTAGAAAATGATTGATGTCTATCAGAAAAAAAAGTAAAATCTTTCTCTTCCATACTGCGTTCTTGCCAAATATCTTTTAATTCTAAATTTTCCATCATATCAAAAAAGACTTTTGGCAATTTCGCATGATTTGAAATATTTTGTAATCCTTTTTTGTCTTTTCAGATATCCATCACTCCATTCCAATCACCCATTAGTATATGTAATCTATAATCCCAATATACTATTCTATTATGTAGAAATTTAAATTTTTTTTCCTGTTGTTGATTAGGTGCATAAACTCCAATTAAAAGTATCTTTTCCCCTTCCAATAAGAGTTCAATTGCAATATATCTTCCTTGATTGTCCACCTCAATTAATTTTGCTATTAAGCCTTTCTTTATATATATTACAATTCCATTCTTTTTCTCTGGAGCCAAAGCAGCAAAATGTGTACCAAGTCTTGAATTTATCAAATATTTTTGATCTGAAGTTCTAATATGTGTTTCTTGTAGACAAACTACATCATTTTTAAATTGTTTCAAATAATGAAACATCTTCCTTCTCTTCTGTGGTGAATTTAAACCATTAACATTCCAAGATAAAAGTCTAATTGCCATTATCGGTAGGCTGAAACTTTTGAAGCACCAGCCACAAATCATATTTTGTTTTGGGCCTTGCTTCTCCCACTGTTTCAGTTGTGATAGTTGCCAGTTGAGCTTGTTGGGCCTTTACTTCTTGTTCCTTACAATTAGCAGCTGCTCTTGTCAACCTTTGTTCTTTTACACCTTCTAATCCCACTTTAGATATATCCACCACTTGCAACAAGTCTTCTTTCATAACTATAACTCCAGCTTGTTCTTGTATCTGTTTCAGCTCTTTTCCCCTCTTTGCTTCATCCTCTTTCCTCCTACCTTCTGGTGAAGGTGGACTTCCAGCTTTAAGTACATTAACATAATAATCTTGCTTTCCAAATAGTATTAGTACGATGTGCTTTGCCTGCCTAATAAACTATTATTCAAGCCTGAATATCCCATCTGTACTCTATCTGTCGCTTTTTAAATTCATTCACCAGAAATGCATATTCTTTTCTACTTCTCAACATTTTAGGAGGGATTTCTTTTAATATTAAAATTTCTTCACCAGCAGCTTGAATTTTCTCCCCCTTATAGGAAGCTTGTAAAATTTCATTTCTCACTTTTCTTGTTTTAAAATAAATAACTATGTCTCTGCAGCTTTCTCTGTCTGGCAATCCAAGAATTCACATGGTATATTTTATCAATTTGAAAAGCCACATCTGCTGGTCGGACTGCTAATATCTCTGCAAAAGCTTCAGAAAATATTTCTCTCAAGTTCTCCTGTTTATCTTCCTTTAACCCCCTAATTCTTAAAGCAAATTCCATTGCCCTATATTGTACCAAAACAATTTCATCGTCTGCTTTCTCCACTTTAGTCTGAACCTCCTCCATTTTATTTTCCAACTTTAAATTAACTTGCTTAATTTCCTCTACCTCTTCTTCCAGCAAAATCATATTTGATGCCAAACTTTGAACTGCTGAGACGAATCCTTCCTTAATTTCTTTAATTCCTATTTGAATTTCTAACATTTGATTTTTCATTTCCGACATCTGATTTTTCACTTCAATCATCTCATCTGCCATTTGTTTAAATTTCTCTTCAATAAGAGAAGTTTGCAAATTTATAGCATCATTCAGGGATTCTTTCACAAAATCTTTCAGGTTTTCCTGTAATGCTTCCAAATTTAAAGCTTTAGTATCTGCTGTATCAGCTGGGGATGCTGCTGGGGATACTCCAACACTTTTAGAAGCAGTTGTTTTTAATTCTTAGCTGCCATCTTCTTTTAAGCTTTATTTCTTAAAGTTAAAATTAGTAAAAAGTCTTTTTAAATTTCTCTGCAACCACAGTCTTAAAATCTCTTCCTTTATCCTTTTGTAGTTATATTTAAAAATCTCCAACAGTCTCTGGCAGAAATATTAACTAATTATAGTTCTTCCAATTAATTCCAACTGTCTTTTATCAAATAGAAACAGCGGCTTTAAGCATCGCTAAAGACACTGATGGCTTTAACAAGCAGCTCTTTAACTTTCACTTTCCTTTGTGTATTGTGAGTGCCATTTTAGTCCACTCAAGTTGAGAGTTAGTTCAAAGGAAAGCTATTTGAAAACAGAAGTTAAGGTTTATTACTTGCAAATCCTTTTGCTAGTCCTCCTGCTTCGTTCTGTCTGCATTGAGTTCTCTTTAAAAATAATCCTCGGCACAGAAATGGTCACGGCTTCTCATTCTGCATAAACAGAAGCACCCTGGGTACAGAGCTTCGTCAGACTGGAGGGAGGCTCTCACCCTGCATGCCCCTGGTTTAAGGGAGCTCTACCCAAACCTGACCACTCTTCTCTCCCCCTTCTCCCGGGGGAAGAATTTTCAAACTGTCTGACAGTCGATTTACGCTGTTAGAAACAGTTTGACAAAACTCAGGGCAGACAATCCCAAAGAGATGTCCACGAAGCCTGCATTGCCACCGGAAGTCCTCACATCTGTGTTTCTGATTGGCCATTGGGTCAGACTTCTGATTGGTTGTGGGGCTAAGTTGCTACATGTAGATTAGCAGGGTTTTTAAATTTCATCCCTATCAGGAGCTGTTTGCTCCCTCAACACCTCGTTTGAATTGGAAGCTGCCAAGAGGACAGTTAAAGGCCATCTTCCATTCATCTCCCTCTTTGATTCTTATGCAATAATAGGCTTCTCTCAAGTCCAGTTTGGTGAACACTTGCCCTTGGCTAATTGGTTTAGCATGTCCTTCATGAGGGGGAGCGGGTAGGTGTTCTCCATGCACACAGCATTAATTCCATGAAAATCAATCCATAGCCTCATCTTCCCATCTTTTTTTCTTTAAATAGTACTGGGGCCACCACTCTGGATTTTGCGGGCTGGATAAAGCCCTGTGCTAGGTTGGCATCGATGTATTTCCTCATCTATTCTTTGGGAGTCATGGAATACATCTTTGGTTTGGGAAGCTTGGCTCCGAGCTCAAATTCAATCACGCAGTCTGTTGAGTGGTGAGGGGGTAAGAAGTTGCAGTCTTCCTTGCTAAAGACTCCCAACAGATCTTGGTACTCTCTTGGCACCTGCAGGCTGCCAGGCAGTCCATACGCAGTGGAGGCTGCAGTTTTGGGTTTGTTGGTTCTGTTGGGGTTTGTGGCATTTTGACTGTCAGGGTTCCAAGGAATACCCCCAGTGAAATAAAGCTCTGAGACCTGAGGTTTCTCAAAGTTCCAATTTATTAGAGATGTCATGTTGGCACATTTGGCAAAACCCAAATCTGAAAGCTTCCAGGTTTTCCACACCCGGCTGACAGTTCACAGACCTGCCCCACACCCACAAGTTCATCATTGTCCAATCAACTCTTCACACTCAACTGGATACAATCTTCAGGCAGTCTCCAGCAGGCACAGGCAAAAGTCCTTTAATACGGAGTGTTGTTATGACTAACTTTCTACCACTCCAACAACAACCTCCTCCCAGCTAAAATATGTGGCAGTTAAGAAGCAAAAAAAAAATCTTCCAAAACTGATAGGCTTTCCCCCCCCTCAGGAAAGTAACATATCCTGGAACAAGACTGAAGTCAGGGGTTAATACAATTAGCACATTAACCACCCCTCCCCCCCAGGAGGACTCTTAGGCTTATCAGGGAATTAATCATGAAATTGCCTAACTAAGGCAATGTCTGCCTGAACATCCCAACTTTTCATCCCTGTGGCTTCAGACAAGGAGTATCCTTTCCAATGAACTAAATATTGCAAACGTCCTCTTTGCAATCTAGAAAATCTTCACCTCATAATGAGTCTCACCCTGCACCACAATTGGCTTTGGGGGAGCAGCAGGCTGAGGTCTCAATTTAGATTCCTCAGCAGGCTTTAACAGGCTGCAATGAAAAACAGGATGAATTTTTCCCAGTATGCGGGGGAGATTTAACTGTACAGTCACTGGGTTAATCACCTTCACTATGGGGAAGGGATCTAAATATTTTGGTCCTAAATTCTTACTCTTCAAACTCAAACATATGTATTTGATGGAAAGATACACATGATCTCCCACCCGAAAGGAGGGTTGGAGAGATCAGTGTTTATCAGCTTGCTTTTTGATTGCTTTGGCTGCTTCATTCAGGGCTTTTTTGGTATTCTCCCAACCTTTCTTTAATGACTCCATCCATTCATTCAGAATCATGGAAGAAGGATGTTCTCTTGGCAGTTCTGGCATAGGGACAAATTCCATGCCACTTGTAATCTGAAAAGGTGTCAGTCCAGTACTACTATGCTCTGCATTATTGTAAGCCAACTCTGCGAAAGGAAGCAAGTCAGCCCAATTATCTTGCTGGTAATCCACATAACATCTGAGGTATTGTTCCACCATGGCATTAGTCTGTTCCACAGCTCCATTCGTACTTGGATGGAAAGCTGAGCTAAGCCCCTGAGATGACCCAATGGACCTCAGGAACTCCCTCCAGAACTTAGCAGTGAACTGAACTCCTCGATCGGAGATCGCCCATCGCAGAAGTCCATGCAGCCAGTAGATCTGTTTGACATCTTGGCTAATTTTTTAGCTGATTATTAGTCCAGAATAAGGAACAAAATGGGCCTGTTTGGAGAACAGGTCTGTCACAGTCCATATTACAGTATTTCCACATTTTCCAGCAGCTCTACTATAAAGTCCTTAGCTATTTCTTCCCACGGGTGACTGGGTTCAGCTACCTGTTGAAGCAAACCATGAGGCTTCCCTGGTCTTGTCTTATTGCTGGCACATGTGGCACAACTTTTTACATAGTCCTCCACATCAGCTTTCACCTTTGGCCACCAAAATTGCTGTCTAATCAGATGAAGGATCTTTAGAAATCCAAAGTGACCAGCCAATAAAGAATCATGGCTACACTGAGCACCAGGAGTCTCATGCTGTTGGGAACGTAAATTTTCAAACCTTTCCAAGCTTTGTCACGGGTCATCAAAGTGTCTCAATTGTTGGCTAGCCATAGATCAGTAGATAGTGGTGCCTTTACATCGGCAATTAGCTTCCAATCGATGGGGTCAGTCCATCTGCTGGCCTGACTCCAGGAAGTGACTTGCACTGCACTCTGAGTGTCCGGGATGACAACGTCCTCCCTCTGGCTGTCATATTGGGGTTTCCTTAACAGGGCTTCTGCAAGCAGGTTCTTCCCCCCAGGATGTATTTCATCTTGAAATCAAACTGCTTCAAGTACTGTGCCTAGCAGGCCTGTTTGGGGGAGAGCCTTCCTGGGGACATTAAGGCTTCAAGGTTTTTATGGTCTCACCATACCTTGAAGGGATCTTGGCTCCCTCTAGGAACTGCCGCCATGATAGAAGAGCCCAATGAACAGCAAAGGCTTCCTTCTCCCGTACTGCCCATCTCTGCTCGGTGTCCGTGAGTTTTTTGGATACATATGCACAAGGCAGCAGCTGTCCTTGGGGATCTCCCTAGAGGAGCACTTCTGCCACTGCAACGTTGCAGGTGTCAGCCTGAACGATGAACTGCCTATCAGGGTCTGGGTGCTGAAAAATGGGTTCCTCTGCAATCAGCCATTTCAAACTTTCAAATGCTTTTTGACAGCTTAGCATCCAGGCTAGAGGCTGCATTGGCCACAGCTTTGTGGAGAAGGGCCTGTCTTTAGCAATTTGGTAAGTGACAGAGCCACTTCCACAAAGGCTGGGATGAATTGCCAGTAGAAGTTAGCAAACCCCAGGAAACTTTGAAGCTGTTTTTTGATGTGAGGGGGCTGCCAGTCAAGTATGGCTCTCACTTTCCTGGGATCCATCTCTATGCCTTCGTTTGACACTCGGTAGCTCAGGTAGTCCAGAGACGTTTTGTGAAACTCACATTTAGACAGCTTCACATAAAGTTTTGTGGCTAACAGTTATACCCCCTTGTATAAATGTTCATGCAGCAACTCATTAATCAGTTGTATGAATACAGCAGGGGCTTCTTGGAGACCAAAGGGCATGACTTTGAATTGGAAGCTACCTAATGGGCAGTTGATAGCAGTCTTCCATTCATCCCCTTCCTTTATGCGCACCCTGTAGTAGGCTTCTCTCAAGTCAAGTTTAGTAAACACTTTGCCTTTTGAAAGGTAGTTCAGTAGGTCTTTCATGAGGGGGAGAGGGTAGGTGTTTTCTATGCATACTGCTTTTATTCAACAAAAATCCACCCAGAGCCTCATCTCGACCTATCCTTCAACACTACTCTTCGATTCTTACTATGCTACAGAGCCCCTGACTATGATATTACCCATGCAAACATGCTAATCTCACTGCTAACATGGGCTACCTCTTGCCCATATCCTCTCATCTTCCTGGGTGGCCTATATCTACCTCTCATAAACTGGATAACTAATGAATCTACCTCTCATAAACTGGATAACTAATGAATGTACAACCGATCCAATCCATACTACACTATACAACGCTGTTACAAACCTAGGTCTTGAACAACTTGTAACTAACAACACAAGACTCAACAACTGCCTTGATCTCATCTTCTGCAACAACTCCAACTCAATTTATGGACTACAAATTAAAGAACCTTTTTCCAACAGTGACCACTGCATGATTGATTTTTGTCTCAATATACGTCCATACTTAAATCGTAATAACAATAGTATTCCCAGCTACAACTTCAAAAAAGCCAACTACGATCTTATAAACAACGAACTTTCATTTCTGGACTGGCAAAATCTGTTTGCAACCTGCACAACCGCTGAAGACCACTATAGAGTTTTCCTACGTGAAAGTCATTAAACTATATGTACCACAAATGACCACCATGACCAGGAAAAGCAAACTACCCATATCAATAAAAAAGCTCCAATCAAAAAAAAAATCCCTCTGGAAAAGAAACAAAAAAAGCTGTGTAGCAAATTTCAAAAACCGCTACAAAAATATATGCAACCAAATAAAAACTGAATGCACAAATTATCACACCAAGCAAGAAGAGAACCTTTTGCGCACAAATTCTAATCGTGCCTTTTATAATTTTGTGAACAATAAACTTAAAGACTCAAGATCCATCCCACCACTAAAAGATTCTAACAACAAAGAATACAATGATGAAACAGTTAAAGCTAACCTCTTCAACAGTTTCTTTGGCTCAGTTTTTGTTAACAGCAATAACACATATCCGACATTCCATAAACGCACTAGCATTGAATATGATGACTTAACCCATATAGATTTCACAGAAGATAACATTAAAAAAGCTCTTCATAACTTGAAACCATCACTATCTATTTGATCTGATGGACTATGCGCATACTTCTTAAAAAAACTTTCCACTAATATAGCAGAAACCCTAAGCATAATCTTTGATAAAGCTTTCACAGCCAGTTCCCTTCCCAAGCCACAGTCATCCCTATCTTCAAAAAATGAGACCCCAGCTTAGTCGAAAACTACAGACCGATCGCTCTGTGCTGAGTCACCTGCAAAGTCATGGAATCAATCATCAACCAATCCATTACCTCACACTGAGAAACTAACAACCTACTCTCCAATAAACAATTTGGTTTCAGGAAAAAATTATCATGCAACTTACAACTTCTTCACTGTAAAAACATATGGACTACAAATCTTGATCAAGGCAAAACAATAGATGCAATCTACATAGACTTCTGCAAAGCTTTTGACTCAGTAGTACACGATAAACTTCTCCTAAAACTAAAATCCTATGGCATTTCAGGACCCCTTCACAAATGGATATCTGCATTTCTGTCCAACAGACAACAAGTGGTCAAAATTGGCAATGCTCTATCAAATCCTGTTCCTGTCAAGAGTGGCGTTCCTCAAGGCAGCGTCCTTGGACCAACACTCTTCATACTATACATTAATGATCTTTGTGACCATATCGCAAGTAATTGTGTTCTCTTCGCTGACAATGTCAAACTATTTAACACCACAGACAATGCATCTATCATCCAAAAAGACCTTGATCATCTAACCACTTGGTCTAAAACTTGGCAACTCCAGATCTCAACCAGCAAATGCTCAGTCTTACATATTGGAAAAAAGAACCCAAACACTTGATGGACATTACCTTACAGATGACCCCCACCCTGTTAAAGACCTTGGAGTTTTCATGTCAAATGATCTAAGTGTCAAAGCCCACTGTAACTACACAGCAAAAAAGGCTCTAAGAGTTGTAAACCTAATCCTGCGTAACTTCTTTTCCAAAAACACCACATTACTAACAAGAGCATATAAAACATTTGCTAGACCAGTTCTAGAATACAGCTCGCCTGTTTGGAACCCTCACCACATCTCTGACATCAATACAATTGAGCGAGTCCAGAAATATTTTACAAGAAGAGTTCTCCATTCCTCTGAAAACAACAAAATACCTTATCCCACCAGACTTGAAATCCTAGGCTTAGAAAACTTGGAACTCCGTCGCCTTCGACAAGATCTAAGTTTAACTCATAGAATCATCTATTGTAATGTCCTTCCTGTTAAAGACTACTTCAGCTTTAATTGCAACAATACAAGAGCAACCAACAGATTTAAACTAAATGTTAACCACTTTAATCTAGATTGCAGAAAATATGACTTCTGTAACAGAATCATCAGTGCTTGGAATATTTTACCTGACTTTGTGGTCTCTTCCCATAATCCTAAAAGCTTCAACCAAAAACTTTCTACTATTGACCTCACCCCATTCCTAAGAGGACCATAAGGGGCGTGCATAAGCGCACAAACGTGCCTACCGTTCCTGTCCTATTGTTTTTCTTTTCTTTTCTTCTTCCTATATATATATTGATGCTTATACCTCCTGATATTTACTCATATATATGTTTATATACTATATAATCCTTTTTATATGATGTTGTGACAAAAATAAATAAATAAATAAATAAAATAAAAATCTCCCCATCTTTCTATTCCTTAAACAGCACTGGGGTGGCTACTCTGGATTTTGCAGGTTGGATGAACCTTTGGGCTAGGTTTGTATTGATGTATTTCCTCAGCTCAGCCATCTCTTTTGGTGTCATTGAGTACATCTTTGGTTTAGGGAGTTTAGCCCCGGGATCGATCTCAATCACACAGTCAGTGTGGCGATGAGGGGGAAGGATGTTGCATTCCTCCTCACTGAATGCTTCAGCCAAGTCCCTATATTCCTTGGGGACCTGGGGAATCCCAGGTAAGACTTAGATGGCTGTCGTGGCCACCTTTCATTAATGGGGCCCCTGTGGCTCCTGTTTCAGTGGGTTTGGCTTCAGGAGGGAAGGGCGGCAAGGGGCCCACACCATCACAACTTTTCGATAGCTGTCCTACGACTTGATTGTAGGGGCCTATTTCTCTAGCTAGGCAAGATGATTGACTCTGCCATTTTTGGGGCTACTACAAATTAAGTGAGTTCTGTGTGGATCCCCAGTTCCAATCTAATAAACTCAGTGACCCTTGTAGCAGGGGTGCCACCTATTAAGGTCCCATCTATTTACTGAAAGTGTATGGGGTGGCTTAAGAGGTGTGTCTTTATGCCTAGCTGCTTAATAATGGGGAAGTTAATTAAGGAACAGGTGCAGTTGATGTCTATTATTGCCACTACCTCTCCATGCACCCCTGTCTCTGGCACTGTCAGCTTGACTTTGACTGCAAAGGGGTGGATGGTCCCACTTATCATCAGGTCGTCTTCACCTCTGCTACTGCTGGCTGACCCAGGCAGCAGGTCTTTGTTTGAGGTCTCTTCGCTCTCTCTCCAGGGGGAGGGGAACTCTCGACTGACTGCTGGGCAAATCTGCTGGCATCTGGGGGCTTTCATGGGTCCCTTCTGCCTCAGGCTGATGTGGCAGGGTGTGGTTGTGGAACTGGCACAGATGCCAGACACTCCGCAGTGCGATGACTCACTTGTTTTCAATGGTAACATTTGATCACCCCTGTAGATTGAGAAGGAGGGGTCTCAGTAGGGTTTGTCAGAGGACATCTCGCCAAAGTTCTCCCTGGAGCCCTCTCAGCTGAGGGGTTGTGTGGGTGAACTTCTCTATCAAGAGCTATTGACATGGTATACCAGTCTTGCAGTCGCTCTGGCACCCCCCTGGATTTCACAGGCAGTTCTGATTTCTTGATCAATGGCTTCTTTAAATAATGCAGAAGTATTCTGTCTGGCCAATGCCCAAGGTTCCCTGAGTCTTCGAATCTGGCCAAGAGCAGCTCAACAAAACCTTCCGCATCATTTAATTCAGTAGCCTCCTCATTATGCAGCTGGGCTATCCAGTCAGCAGCAACTCCCTAATTCATCCCCTCTGAGATTGCAGATACTAAGTCGTGATCTGTTTCATATAGCTTTCATACTGATCTACATGAGCCCATACTTGGCTGAGGAAATAGGCCAGTCTGGTAGGCTTACCTTCAAATGTCACTCTAAACCATGGTGGTAGGGTCCTTGCTGGTGGAATTGCCATGGCAACTGGAGGCAGGGCAGGGACCTTCCTTCCTTTCTTTTTCTTTCTCTCTCTTTCTCTCTTCTTTCTTTCTTTCTTTCTTTCTTTCTTTCTTTCTTTCTTTCTTTCTCTCTCTCTCTCTCTCTCTCTCTCTCTCTCACACACACACACACACACACACACACACACACACACTGTCTGGGCACAAAGTATCTGTTGTTACAGAAGTTCTCATTTCTCTCTATAATACAGCTGATACTAATCAATACCCTATCTTTCAACTACGTAAAGCCTATGCATGTTTACTTGGCAGTAAGGCTACTCTCTTTCAGTGGGATTTACTCCTAATAGATACACATGATTACAGGCAGACAGCTAGCTCCATCATTTAATAGGCTGGAAGTAAAATTTCTACATTAACAAAATTTATACCTAAACAACAGAATATAGGAGCAAAAAATCATAGCAATAGTCTGAGCTATTCTTTTCTTCTTCAAATGGAAGTACTACCCATTTTAACCAAATATTTAAGACTCATAATTTGGAAAACTAGTATGGCTTGCACTGAACCTTGACAGTACTTGTTTTCTTTACAAACTAGTTGAACTTTGTTTCCTTTAAATCTTGCTTTTGTTACACACTGCCCGCTTCAGACCAACAGCTCTGTTTTTAGGGAAAGAGATAGGACTGAGGGGGGGACTAGGGGGAAATAAAGGCACCGCAAGAGAAAAGGGGAAAGGCACGCTCTGGATTCTGGACTCTGAGCCTTCCCTGAGCTGGGAAGCTCTCCTTGTTCTCATTCTTCCCAATCCTGGATCCTTCTTCCCTCTTTTTCCTTTTGCTTGAAATTCCTTTTGGGTGGGAGGGAAAACCAAATAAAAACAGGAAGGAGGCAAGGACAGAAAATGGTGCATGGCTAGAAAACAGGAGGATGGCATTTTTCAGCCACTTTTTGGGACTGAAAAGTTGAGGGGACTCAAGGAAGCAGCAACTGGCCGGGACTAAGACAACCCCCATTCCCTTCCCCACCATCCCATGCTACCTTCTTTTTCTCTCTCCACCCCCACTCTTCTCTGTCCCAGGAAGAAGGGGACTAACCTAAAAAAAAAAAAAAGCTGCTGCTGAGCAGAAAAAGCAGTAGCTGGGAAGGATGTTGCTATGGAGTTAAAACAATGAAAAAATTGCCCTTCCCCTGTTCCTACCCTCCCTATTTATTTATTTATTTATTTATTTATTTATTTATTTATTTATTTATTTATTTAATTTATATACCACCCTTCTCCCAAAGGACTCAGAGCAGTTTACAACCAGGGTAAAAGCACAACTCAGAAAAGTTAAAAAACATATAAAAACTACTTAAATTAAAAACTGAAGGAATATAAGACTATAATAAACGCCGGAGAAGACGCCTAGAGAGTGTCTGGAGATCCAGCCGCTCTGAGGCTGACCGGACACTAGTTAGGTCCTATAGCAGGACCTACCTAGTGGCATTGAGGGATGCAAAACGTTTTTACATTTCCTCCCTCATTGCATCGGCAGATAACCGCCCGGCCACCCTGTTTCGGGTGACCTGCTCTCTCCTTCAACAGGAGGGGCGGGAGGACCCGTTACAAGGGCGTGCCGAGGAGTTTAACGGTTATCTATATGATAAAATCGTTCAGCTTCGGGATGGACTGGATCAAAATTGGGTAGATCCAGGCGAGAGTTCCGAGACTCGTCTTGTTGAGGTGGTTTGGGATAACTTTGACCCTGTGACTCCCGAGGACATGGACAGGTTGCTGGGAAGGTTGAATGCCACCACATGTTTACTGGACCCGTGTCCCTCCTGGTTGGTGCTGGCCACACAGGAGGTGACACGAGGCTGGCTCCAGGGGATTACAAATGCTTCTTTGCGGGAGGGAGTCTTTCCCGCTGCCTTGAAAGAGGCGGTGGTGAGGCCTCTCCTCAAGAAGCCTTCCCTGGACCCAGCTGTTTTAGGGAATTACCATCCAGTCTCCAACCTTCACTTCATGGCGAAGGTTGTAGAGAGTGCGGTGGCATTTCAGCTGCCCCAGTACCTGGAGGAATCTGTCTATCTAGACCCGTTCCAGTCCGGCTTTCGGCCCGGTTACAGCACAGAGATGGCTTTGGTCGCGTTGGTGGATGATCTCTGGAGGGCCAGGGACAAGGGCTATTCCTCTGCCCTGGTCCTATTAGACCTCTCAGCGGCTTTTGATACCATCGACCATGGTATCCTGTTGTGCCGGCTGGAGGGGTTGGGAGTGGGAGGCACCGTTTATCGGTGGTTCTCCTCCTACCTCTCGGGCCGGACGTAGACGGTGTTGACAGGAGGGCAGAGATCGACTCCGAGGTACCTCATGTGTGGGGTGCCACAGGGGTCGATTCTCTTACCCCTCCTGTTCAACATCTATATGAAGCCACTGGGTGAGATCATCAGTGGTTTTGGGGTGAGATACCAACTGTACGCTGATGACACCCAGCTGTACTTTTCCACCCCAGGCCACCCCAGCGAAGCTGTTGAAGTGCTGTCCCGGTGTTTGGAAGCCGTACAGGTCTGGATGGGGAGGAACAGGCTCAAACTTAATCCCTCCAAGACGGAGTGGCTGTGGATGCCGGCTCCCCAGTACCGTCAGCTGCAGATGCGGCTGTCTGTTGGGGGCGAGTTGTTGGCCCCAATGGAGAAGGTACGCAACTTGGGCGTGCTCCTGGATGGGCGATTGTCTTTTGAAGAACACTTGACGACCGTCTCCAGGAGAGCTTTTTATCAGGTTCGCCTGATCCCCCAGTTGCGTCCCTTCCTGGACCGGGATGCCTTATGCACGGTCACTCATGCTCTCGTTACTTCTCGCCTGGACTATTGCAATGCTCTCTACATGGGGCTCCCCTTGAAGAGCACTCAGAGACTTCAGCTAGTCCAGAATGCGGCTGCGCGGGTTATTGAGGGAGCGGGTCGGAGCTCCCACGTAACACCGATCCTGCGCAGACTGCACTGGCTACCTGTTGTCTTCCGGGTGTGCTTCAAGGTATTGGTTACCACCTTCAAAGTGCTCCATGGCTTAGGACCAGGTTACTTACGGGACCGTCTACTGCCGTCTTCTATCTCCCAGCGTCCAGTGTGTTCCCATAGAGAGGGACTCCTTAGGGTGCCGTCAGCCAAACAATGTCGACTGGTGGCCCCCAGGGGGAGGGCCTTCTCTGTGGGGGCTCCTACCTTGTGGAACGAGTTTCCCCCTGTACCCTGACAATTACCTGACCTTAGGACCTTTCGCCGCGAACTTAAAACCTATTTATTTCGTATGGCTGGACTGGCTTGATTTTCAAATTTTAATCTATTTAATTGGGTTTAAAATTTTTGTAATTTTATGGGTGTAATTTGTATTTTAAAATTTTTTCGACAAATTGAATAAGTTTTTTAAGGGCTATTTTTAATATTGTATTTGACTATGGTTGTATTTTACTTGGTTGTTCACCGCCCTGAGTCCTTCAGGAGAAGGGCGGTATACAAATTAAAATATTATTATTATTATTATTATTATTATTATTATTATTATTATTATTATTATTATTATTATTATTATTATTATTATTATTATTAATAATAATAATAATAAAACCCCAATAAAAAACTTCATTAAGCCAGCCCTGCACGATGAAATAGAAAGGTCTTTAGCTCGTGGCGAAAGGTCCGGAGATCAGGAAGTTGACGTATCTTCGGAGGCAGCTCATTCCAGAGGGCAGGAGCCCCCACAGAGAAGGCTGTTGTTGTGACCCAGGTTCCTGGACCCGGACTCCTGGACTCGGATGATTCAGAAAGTGAGGGAGAAGACCTGGCAAGCCCTGCTTCTCTTGAGCCCTCTCCCTCCCTGGCACCCACTAAAAGGGAGGAGGAGCGGCCAGCAAGGCCTGATTCTCTGGAGCCTTCTTCTGATTTGGCAATGCCCCAAGAACAGTTTTGGAGTGATGCAAGACTGTGCAGACGTGATCGGCACGCACAGCAGAAGCAGCGTTGGGATAAAGCCAAGGAATGATGGTCATGCAGTGACATCTGCAGAGACTATAAATAGGAGGCGGGACTTGGTTTTTTGTCTTGGACAAAGCAATGAATTTGCACGGGCAAACTGTATCAATGGAGGGAAGAATATATTCGTGAGTAATTCTGGCCTTATCTATAATTTCCTCGTTATCTCCAGAAACTTGGCAGGCACGTGGGTAGACGTGGCCAGGACATGTATCTATGTAAATAAAGGAAGAAAAGGAGGCCTCTGACTGACTCTTTGCTGGGAGTATTGGGGGGAGGGAAACAGAACATTTTGTCCAAGACCCCGACTAAACCATCTTCCACCAAAGATGGACCAGCAGCAGGTACAGCAGCAGTTACAGCAGCTACAAGCGGCTAATCAACAGCTCCAGCAGCAAGTGGCTCACTTGGCAGGCCAACTTGCTGCCGGGAATGTGCCTGCAGCCCCCCCCGTCTTCCCACTCCTCCTCCTCGTCACAAGTGCCCTATAACCGTGCCGGATAAGTTTTCTGGGCAGCCTGAGATGTTCCCGACCTTCTTGGGACAGTGCCAGCTCTACATGGCTATGCGACCAGAGGATTTCCCAGACGACCAGGCTAAGGTGGCCTTCGTGATTAACCTTCTTTCCGGCTCGGCTGCTCGATGGGCCACGCCCCTCTTGCTCCAGGACAGCCCCCTGCTGGCGGACCAACAGCGTTTTTGGCAGCACCTGCACACCATGTACGAGGACCCCGTTCGAATGCTGACGGCAACCAGGCACCTTAAGGAACTCCGTCAAGGGAAACGCCCCCGGCAGGAGTACATTGCCGAATTTCGTCTTTTGTGCCAGGACTCTGACTGGAATGATGCAGCGCCAGGACGTTGCCCAGGAGGGACTCTCAGAGGAATTGCAAGACGAGCTGGCCCGGGTGGAGGCGCCGCGGACCCTCGACAACTTGGTGCCCCTTTGTCTCCGCCTCGATGCCCGTCTGCAAGGGCGACCGTCCCGTCGCACCCCCCGGGACCCGCCGTCGACATCTGCACCCCCACTTCCTGCACCACCAGCACCCCGGGTCGCCCCACGTTTTGTAACCGCTGCGGAAGAGCCCATGGAGTTGGGAGCGGCCAGACTACGCCTGACAGCCCAGGAGTGGAACCGGAGGTGCCAAGGGGGATTGTGCCTGTACTGTGGGGAGCCCAGCCACTTCGCCGCTTTTTGCCCAGAAAGCGAAGTGGGGCACGCACGCCGGTCCCGAATCACAGCGTGACCAATCGGGAAACGGAGCAGGCCCGACCTCGGGGAAACCCTAGGTCAGGCACGTACTAAGCCCCCACTGGACGTTGCGGAAGTAGACTCTGGGCCCCCTCGGCATCTGATTCTGGACACACGGATATGGTTGGGGAACCAGTCGGACGGGCTCCAGGCGCATGCGCTGGTGGACTCAGGGGCCACAACAAACTTTATGGACCAGGCCTTTGTGACCCAGTTTGCGGTCCCCGTGGTTCCGGTGGACCCTCCGATGCGGGTAGAGACAATTGATGGGCGAGAACTGGTGTCCGGCCCCATTAAATTTGCCACCCAGCCTTTGCGCCTGGCTATTGGGGACCATGAGGAGGCGATCCAGTTTTATGTCACGGCGGACCTTCATTTTCCCTTGGTCCTTGGGTTGGCCTGGCTTCGGACCCACGATCCTCAGGTGGCCTGGTCGCGGAACGCCATCTCTTTCCCGAGTCTGCAGTGCGTCGACCACATCCGCCACACCTGTGCCGGCCAGAACGTCCCCACCGCTGCCATCACCTTGCCTCCTGAGCTGACGGACTTCGCCGATGTGTTCAGCAAGAAGGAGGTGGACCGACTACCCCCGCATCGGCCCTACGATTGCCCCGTGGACCTTCTGCCCAACGCACCACTGCCTGTGGGACATCTGTATTCCATGTCGGAGCCCGAGTTGGCCGCCCTCAGGGACTTCCTGGACAAAAATCTGGCCCGAGGGTTCATCCGGCCTTCAAAGTCCCCTCTCTCGGCCCCGGTCCTCTTTGTGAAGAAGAAGACAGGGGACTTGCACCTGTGCTGTGATTACCGCCGGCTAAACGCCATTACGGTGCGGAATCGCTGCCCCCTGCCGCTCATCCCGGAGCTGCTGGAGAGGTTGCGGGAGGCCACGATCTTCACCAAGCTCGATCTCCGGGGGGCCTACAACCTGATGCGGATGCGAGAAGGAGATGAATGGAAGACGGCATTCGGCACCCGATACGGACACTACGAATACACTGTCATGCCATTTGGGTTGACCAACACTCCCGCCGTTTTCCAGCACTTCATGAACTACGTGTTCCGAGACATGTTGGATCGGTTCATGGAGATCTACCTGAACAACATCCTGATTTACTCCCGGTCCAGGGAAAGCCACCTTCGACACGTGGGTCTGGTTCTGCAACGCTTGCGGGAGCAACAACTCAATGCGAAGCTGGAGAAATGCATCTTCTTCCGGACTTCCATAGAATTCCTCGGGCATATCATCTCGCCCAAGGGCATAGCCATGGACCCATGCAAAGTAGAAGCTTTGTGTAGCTGGGAAGCCCCTCATCGGGTGAAGGATATTCAGCGCCTGCTGGGCTTCGCCAACTACTACCGGACTTTCATCCCGGGCTTTGCCACACTGACGGCTCCACTTACCCAGCTCCTCAAGAAGAAGGTTGCGTTCTGGTGGGGTCCCCCGCAGCAAGAAGCATTCACAGCCCTCAAGAAAGCCTTTGTCACGGAACCCGTCCTGAGGCATCCCGACCCGCTCCGGCCTTTTGTGGTGGAAACGGACGTGTCCAATGTGGCTCTGGGAGTGGTGCTGCTACAGGCTCCGACGAATGGTGGCACACTTTTTCCCTGCGCTTACTACTCCCGGAAACTCAATCCTTCCGAGCGCAACTACACCATCTGGGAAAAAGAGTTGCTGGCTATCAAGGCTATATTCGAGGCTTGGTGACACCATCTGGAGGGGGCCCGACATCAGGTGGAGGTCCGAACGGACCATCGGAATCTCGAGCACCTCACCACAGCTCGGAAGTTGAACCAGCGGCAGATCCGGTGGTCGTTGTTTTTTGCCCGGTTCAACTTCTGCATGATCTACATTCCCAGCGGTCACAACCGGAGGGCGGATGCCCTGTCCCGCAAGCCAGAGTACCTGAATGCCCAAGACCCTCTTCCTCCACGGACCGTACTGCCAGCGGAAGCCTTGGCCGCCGCCCGGGAACCGGTGGACTTACGGGCCCGGGTGCGAGAGGCGCAGTGCCAAGACGCCTGGTCTCAGCAGCGGCGAGCAGAGGCGGGCCCCACGTCTCCGTGGACATTGGAAGATGATGTACTCAAGTTCTGGGGGCGGTTGTATGTGCCCACAGGACCGCTCCGGTCCCTTGTCCCGGCCCAGTGCCACGACAACCCTGCCGTGGGCCATTTCGGGTTTTTCAAGACTCTCAACCTGGTGATGCGGACCTTCTGGTGGCCCCGGGTGCGGCATGATGTCCATGCCTATGTGACATCCTGCGTGCCGTGCCGGCAAGCCAAGGCCGCCACGGGGGCCCCTCCTGGTCTCCTCCAGCCCTTGCCGACTCCTGACAGACCCTGAGGGGCGATTTCCATGGACTTCCTGACGGACCTGCTGCCGTCCTCGGGGTTCACCATGGTGCTGGTGGTGGTGGACATGCTTACCAAGATGGCACACTTCATCCCATGCCGCGGACTGCCCACAGCTGCAAAAACGGCCCGTCTCTTCCTGCAGCACATCTTCCGCCTCCTTGGTCTACCGGACAGGGTGGTTTCGGACCGCGGAGTTCAGTTCACAGCTCGCTTCTGGAAGAGCCTGATGGCCGCGTTGGAGGTGCAGGTGTGTCTGTCGTCATCGCACCATCCGGAGACCGACGGGGGTACAGAGAAGGTCATCGGTATCCTGGAACAGTATCTCCGTTGCTTCATCAACCAGCAACAGGACAACTGGGCCGATTACCTGTCCCTGGCGGAGTTTGCTTTTAACAACTCTCAGCACACCTCTACTCAGATGACCCCATTCTTTGCCAATGTGGGGTACCATCCGCGGCTCTTCCCTCTGGCACCACCGGATTCTCCTGTTCCCGAAACGCAGACCTTCCTGACGGAATTGCATGCGGTCCAACAGTTGGTACGTCAGCAGCTGGATCGGGCAAAGGAGGACTACAAACGATCCGCCGACCGCTCCCGACGGGCAACGCCCCCGCTGGCAGTTGGAGACCGGGTGTGGCTCTCCACCAAACACCTCCCGTCCGACCACCCGGTAAAGAAGTTGGACCACCGATTCATCGGCCCGTTCCCTGTCGAGGCAGTCATCAACCCGGTAGCCTACCGACTGACCCTGCCACGATCCATGCGGATCCACCCCGTCTTTCACCGGTCCCTTCTGGTTCCTGAGGCCACACCGAGTCCCCTTCGGTGCCCAACAGCACCCGTCACTGTCACCGAGGACGGGTCGGAGGAATACGAAGTCCACAGCGTACGAGACTCCCGCTGGCTGAAGGGTTGTTTCCAATATTTGATCGTGTGGAAGGGATACGGGACTGATTTCTCCTGGGTAGATGCCTCCGACGTTCATGCCCCTGACCTGGTGCAGGCCTTCCATGAGCAGAACCCAGCCCGACCGCATCCCGATCATCAGCCCCGGGGGAAGGGCCCTGCGGTGAGGGATAGTGTTGTGACCCAGGTTCCTTGACCCGGACTCCTGGACTCGGATGATTCAGAAAGTGAGGGAGAAGACCTGGCCAGCCCTGCTTCTCTTGAGCCCTCTCCCTCCCTGGCACCCACTCAAAGGGAGGAGGAGCGGCCAGCAAGGCCTGATTCTCTGGAGCCTTCTTCTGATTTGGCAACGCCCCAAGAACAGTTTTGGAGTGATGCAAGACTGCGCAGACGTGACTGGCGTGCGCAGCAGAAGCAGCGTTGGGATAAAGCCAAGTAATAATTTGACAATTATCCACGGGCCTGCCAAGTTTCTGGAGATAACGAGGAAATTATAGATAAGGCCAGAATTACTCACGAATATATTCTTCCCTCCATTGAAACAGTTAGCTCGCGCCAATTCATTACTTTGTCCAAGACAAAAAACCAGGAAGTCCCGCCTCCTATTTATAGTCTCTGCAGATGTCACTGCATGACAATTATGACTTGGCTTTGTCCCAACTCTTCCGCTGCTGCGCACGGCGATCATGTCTACGTAACCTTGCATCACTCCAAAACTGTTCTTGGGGCGTTGCCAAATCAGAAGGAGGCTCCATGGAATCAGGCTGTGCCGGCCCCTCCTCCTCCCTTTGAGTGGGTGCCAGGGAGGGAAAGGGCTCAAGAGAAGCAGGGCTGGCCAGGTCTTCTCCCTCACTTTCTGAATCATCCGAATCCAGGAGTCCGGGTCCAGGAACCTGGGTCACAACACAACCCAGCAACCTTTTGTTGTGCCTCGTCCGTTTTCCCTGCAGCCGGGCCCATCTTATCTGCTTCCGAATGCTGAGGAATGTCCTAGCATGCCTCCCGACCCCAGCCCTGGCTCCATGCCCAGACAGGCCGAGGAGGAAGAAGTGCCTCCAGCCCCAAGCTCTGGCTCCATGCCCAGGCAAATGGAGCAAGTAGACCCCGACCCCTCCCCCACAGCATGTGAGCCTGAGGAAGGTCAATTACCAACAGCTGCAGACTGGAGTGATCCTTGCTTCAGGAGAATTGATAGGCGGCAGCAACAGAAGGAAGGGAGGGGCAGGCCTGGATAAGTGCTGAGTCATGGAGCCACACCCCATGGCCTATATAAAGGATCTGCTTTCTGGCATTCTCTGAGTCAGGCAAAGTCTACCTTATCTTGCTGAAGTCACTTTCTGGTCTCCTGCCTGCCTTGAGAACTTTGCTAGGACTTTGGCAGAGCTGCAGAGGCACGCCTGATTCGGATTTCCCTGACCCGGCCGTCAGCGGAGGAGTGGGACACGACACCTTTGTAGCCATGCAGCTGCAAAGCTTGCCGAGTTCTCCCCATCCCCTGCCCACCTGCCACCCCAAATTGCGCCGCACTGCGAGACGTGCATTTTACTGGAGAGTAGCAGCTCTAGGTCATCTCTCAGCCATTGTGTGCAGGGAAACACTTTGCCACAGTAAAGAAAAACTTCTTGTGAGTGCGAGGCAATTAACTTCTCACACTCAGAAGTTTTTCTTTACTTTGCAAGGTTTTTCCCTGCACACAATGGCTGAGAGATGACCCGGAACTGCCAGTCTCCGCTCTGCCAAGTGAGCAGCAGAGCAAGTAAGCCAGCTTGCTCATGAGTAAACTCATGAGAAAACTGCAGATTAAAGGCAGCTGGCAGATTGCTGGCTTACTTGCTCTACTGTTCGCAGGCAGCAGCTCGCAGGCAGCAAAAGAAACCACCACCTCTTGCCTCTGTGCATCGAGGAGGCCAAGCCTTTCTTCCTGCCTCTCCCAGCCAATGTTCCTCATGAGTAAAATGCAGCTAGGATCTCCCACATGCTTCCCTCGCAGGCCAGGTTAGCTGGGGAAAACGTACAGGAAGAGCTCAGATGCTGTGATCTTCAGCGTGCTCCCCTCCCTCCCTACGTGCATCAGTCCACCACTTGCTGCTGGTATCACCCCTCTACCAGCTCTCCCTCCCCTGCCCAACTGCCAGCCCATGCCTTTCGGCCTTACCTTACCTTTGCCAGCAGCAGTGAGCAGAAGTACGTGGCTAGATTGTGCAAGTAGTGGGTGGGCAGGGTAGGTGGGCAGGCAGGGCAAGTGAGCATTGAGTGGGCAGGGTGAGTGAGCGGGGACCGAGGACTGGTTCGGGGGCATGGCCAGCCAGAGATCACTACCAGTTCAAGGAACCATGCCAAATTTCCGCTAACAGTTCTCCCAAACTGGTCCGAATTGTTAGAAACCCACCTGTTCTGTCCCCCTCGCTTCGGTCCAGGAGACACTAGCGATGACTTAATTAGCCGGCAACTATCAGCTCTGGCAGCAAACTCGCGAGCATCTGCCAAGTGTCTCTGTTATCTCTCTTGATGCTCTTGAAACAGTACTTCAGCTCTCCCTTTAAGCAGTTGATTTGCTCGCCATGAAGTGGTATAGCAGCCCTTGCTGCTTTTATATCCTGTGGGGTGTGGCTCCATGACTCAGCACTTCCTAGGCCTGCCTCATCCCTGCTTCTGTTTTTCCAGCCTCTCCTGCCTACGAAACCTAGAGTCCAGCCAGGCCTGATTGCTATCAGCCAGGTCTGGAGGCGTGGCCTGGGGGGGAAAGAGTTAGAGGACGGAGGCCTTTTTATCTCCTCCACCTGGCCTGCCTCTGGCTCCTGGAGATGAGCCAGGGAAGTCGGTGCTCCAGAGGTAAGTCCTGATGGCCCTTCCCCCTCACTTTCCGAATCACTTTCTGGCAGGGGGCCTGGCTCGGGGGGCACAGACACAACGCTATCCCTCACCACAGGGCCCTTCCCCCAGGGCTGATAGTCGGATGCAGTTGGGCCGGGTTCTGCTCATGGAAGGCCCACACCAAGTCAGGGGCATGAACGTTGGAGGCATCCACCCAGGTGAAATCTGTCCTGTATCCCTTCCATGCGATCAGGTACTGGAAGCGCCTCTTCAGCCAGCGGGAGTCTCGAACGCTGTGCACCTCATATTCCTCCGACCCGTCCTCGGTGATGGTGACAGGTGGTGCCGGGCGCCGAAGGGGACAAGGCGGGGCCTCAGGGACCAGAAGGGACCGGTGAAAGACGGGGTGGATCCGCATGGATTGCGGCAGGGTTAGCCGGTAGGCCACCGGGTTGATGACCACCTCGACAGGGAACGGGCCAATGAACTGATGGTCCAGCTTCTTTACCGTACGGTCAGACGAGAGGTGTTTTGTGGAGAGCCACACCCAGTCTCTGATCACCAGTGGGGGCGTTGCTCGTTGGGAGCGGTCGGCGACCCGTTTGTAGTCCTCCTTTACCCGATTCAACTGTTGGCACACCAACTGCTGGACCACATGCAACTCCATCAGGAAGGTCTGCGTCTCAGGAACAGGGGAGTCCAGAGGGCCAGCGGGAAGAGCCACAGATGTTACCCCACGTTGACAAAGAACGGGGTCATCTGGGTGGAGGTGTGCTGGGAGTTGTTAAAGGCAAACTCCACCAGGGACAGGTAATCGGCCCAGTTGTCCTGCTGCTAGTTGACGAAACAGCGGAGGTACTGTTCCAGGATGCCAATGACCTACTCCGTCCCGTCGGTCTCCAGAAGGTGCGATGAAGAAAACCACAACTGCACCTCCAACACGGCCATCAGGTTCTTCCAAAAGCGAGCCGTGAACTGAACTCCGCGGTCCGAAACCACCCTGTCCGGCAGACCGTGGAGGCGGAAGACATGCTACAGGAAGAGACGGGTCGTCTTGGCAGCTGTGGGCAGCCCATGGCATGGGATGAAGTGTGCCATCTTGGTGAGCATGCCCACCACCACCAGTACCATGGTGAATCCCGAGGACGATGGCAGGTCTGTCAGGAAGTCCATGGAGATCGCCCCCAGGGTCTGTCGGGTGTCGGCAGGGGCTGGAGGACACCAGGAGGGGCCCCTGTGGTGGCCTTGGCTTGCCGGCACGGCATGCAGGACATCACGTACGCGTGCACATCTTGCCACATGCAGGGCCACCAAAGGGTCCACGTTACCAGGTTGAGGGAGAAGAACCCGAAATGTCCTGCTGAAGGGTTGTCATGGCACTGGGCCAGACGAGGGCTCGGAGTGGTCCTGTGGGCATGTACAATCGCCCCTGGAACTTGAGTAGGTCATCCTCCAAGGTCCAGGGAGACGTGGGGCTTACCTCCGTTCTCCACTGCTGAGACCAGGCATCTTGGCACTGCGCCTCTTGCACCTGGGCCCTTAAGTCCAACGGCTCCCATGATGTGGCCAAGGCTTATGCTGGCAACACCGTCCATGGTGGAAGAGGGTCCTTGGGGCTAAGGTATTCTGGCTTGCAGTACAGGGTGTCCATCCTCCGGTTGTGACTGCTGGGAATGTAGGTCAGGCGGAAGTTGAACCAGGTGAAAAACAGCAACCACCGGGTCTGCTGCTGGTTCAACTTTCGAGCCGTGGTGAGGTGCTTGAGGTTCCGATGGTCTGTTTGGACCTCCACCTGATGTCGGGCCCCCTCCTGATGCTGCCGCCAAGCCTCGAATGCAGCCTTGTTAGCCAGCAACTCTTTTTCCCAGATGGTGTAGTTGTGCTTGGAAGGATTGAGTTTCCAGGAGTAGTAAGTGCAAGGAAAAAGAGTGCCGCTATCCGCCAGGGCCTGTAGCAGCACCGCTCCAAGGGCCATGTTGGACACATCTGTCTCCATCACAAAAGGCCAGTGCAGGTCGGGGTGCCTCAGGATGGGTTCCATGACGAAGGCCTTCTTGAGGGACTCGAATGCCTCCTGCTGCGGGGGACCCCACTGGAACAGGACTTTCTTCTGTAGGAGCTGAGTGAGTGGAGCCGTCAGCGTGGCGAAGCCTGGGATGAAGGTCCGGTAGTAATTGGCGAAGCCCAGCAGCAGCTGGACATCCTTCACCCAATGAGGGGCTTCCCAGCTGCACAAGGCCTCCACTTTGCGTGGGTCCATGGCGATCCCCCCAGGCGAGAGGATGTGCCCGAGGAACTCTATGGAAGTCCGGAAGAAGAAGCACTTCTCCAGCTTGGCGTAGAGCTGGTGCTCCCGCAGGCATTGCAGAACCCAACGGACGTGCTGGAGGTGGCTTTCCCTGGACCGGGAGTAGATCAGGATGTTGTTCAGGTAGATCTCCACGAACCGAATCAACATGTTCCAGAACACATCATTCATGAAGTGCTGGAAGACGGCGGGAACGTTGGTCAGCCCAAATGGCATGACAGTGTACTCATTGTGTCTGTACCGGGTGCTGAACTCTGTCTTCCATTCATCCCCTCTGTCAGCCCCAGTCCTCTTCGTGAAAAAAAAGACAGGGGATTTGCGCCTGTGTTGCGACTACTGCCGGCTGAACGCCATCACGGTGCGGAATCGCTACCCCCTGCCGCTCATCCCGGAGCTGATGGACCGGCTGCAGGAGGCCTCCATCTTTACCAAGCTCGACCTCCGGGGGGCCTACAACCTGGTGCGGATGCGTGAAGGGGACGAGTGGAAGACAGCATTCGGCACCCGGTACGGACACTACGAGTACACGGTCATGCCGTTCGGGCTGACCAACGCCCCCTCCATCTTCCAACATTTTATGAACGATGTATTCCGGGACATGTTGGATCGGTTCATGGAGATCTACCTGAACTACATCCTGGTCTACTCCCGGTCCAGGGAAAGTCACCTTCAGCACCTCCGCCTGGTCCTGCAGCGCCTGCGGGAGCACCAGCTCTACGCCAAGCTGGAGAAGTGCTTTTTCCTCCGGTCATCCATCGAGTTCCTCGGGCACATCCTCTCACCCGAGGGGATCGCCATGGACCCGCGCAAGGTGGAGGCCCTGAGCAGCTGGGAAGCCCCGTGTCGGGTGAAGGATGTCCAGCGGCTGCTGGGCTTCGCCAATTACTATCGGACCTTCATCCCGGCCTTCGCCACGCTGACGGCTCCGCTCACCCAGCTCCTCCAGAAGAAGGTCCCGTTCCAGTGGGGTCCCCCGCAGGAGGAAGTCTTCATGGCTCTCAAGAAGGCTTTTGTCACGGAGCCCATCCTGCGACATCCCGATCCGCACCGGCCTTTCGTGGTGGAGATGGACGCCTCCAACGTCGCCCTCGGAGCAGTGCTGCTACAGGCCCCGGCGGATGGTGGCACTCTTTTTCCCTGCGCGTACTACTCGCGGAAGCTCAACCCTTCCGAGCGCAACTATACCATCTGGGAAAAAGAGTTGCTGGCTATCGAGGCCACGTTCGAGGCATGGCGGCACCACCTGGAGGGTGCCCGGCATCAGGTGGAGGTCCGAACGGACCATCGGAACCTCGAACATCTCACCACGGCTAGGAAGTTGAACCAGCAGCAGATCCGGTGGTCGCTGTTCTTTGCCCGGTTCAACTTCCGCATCACCTATATCCCCAGCGGCCACAACCGGAGGGCGGATGCCCTGTCCCGTAAGCCGGAGTACCTGAGTGCCCAAGACCCTCTTCCTCCACGGACCGTACTGCCGGCGGAAGCCTTGGCCGCCGCCCGGGAACCGGTGGACTTACGGGCCCGGGTGCGAGAGGCGCAGTGCCAAGACGCCTGGTCTCAGCAGCGGCGAGCGGAGGCGGGCCCCACGTCTCCGTGGACATTGGAAGATGACGTACTCGAGTTCTGGGGGCGGTTGTATGTGCCCACGGGACCGCTCCGGTCCCTTGTCCTGGCCCAGTGCCACGACAACCCTGCCGCGGGCCATTTCGGGTTTTTCAAGACTCTCAACCTGGTGACGCGGACCTTCTGGTGGCCCCGGGTGCGGCATGATGTCCATGCCTATGTGACATCCTGCGTGCCGTGCCGGCAAGCCAAGGCCGCCACGGGGGCCCCTCCCGGTCTCCTCCAGCCCTTGCCGACTCCTGACAGACCCTGAGGGGCGATTTCCATGGACTTCCTGACGGACCTGCTGCCGTCCTCGGGGTTCACCACGGTGCTGGTGGTGGTGGACATGCTTACCAAGATGGCACACTTCATCCCATGCCGCGGGCTGCCCACCGCCACCAAGACGGCCCGTCTCTTCTTGCAGCACGTCTTCCGCCTCCACGGTCTGCCGGACAGGGTGGTGTCGGACCGTGGGGTGCAGTTCACGGCTCGCTTTTGGAAGAGCCTGATGGCCGCATTGGAGGTGCAGGTGTGCCTGTCATTGGCGCACCATCCGGAGACCGACGGCGGGACGGAGAAGGTCATCGGCGTCCTGGAGCAGTACCTCCGGTGCTTCGTGAACCAACAGCAGGACAACTGGGCTGATTACCTGTCCCTGGTGGAGTTCGCATTCAACAACTCCCAACACACCTCCACCCAGACCACCCCGTTCCTGGCCAACTTGGGGTACCATCCGCGGCTTTTCCCTCTGGCGCTCCCGGACTCCCCAGTTCCTGAGACACAGTCCTTTCTCTCTGAGTTGCACGCGGTCCAGCAGATGGTGCGTCGGCAGCTGAATCGGGTGAAGGAGGACTACAAGCAGGTCGCCGATCGTTCCCGACGGGCAACACCCCTGCTGGTGGTCGGAGACCGCGTGTGGCTCTCCACAAAGCATCTCCCGTCCGACCGGCCGGCGAAGAAACTGGACCACCGGTTCATCGGTCCGTTCCCCGGCGAGGCGGTCATCAATCCGGTGGCCTACCGGCTGACCCTGCCGCGTTCCATGTGGATCCATCCCATCTTCCACCGGTCCTTGCTGGTCCCTGAGGCCCCGCCGTGTCCCCTCCGGCACCCGGTGCCGCCCGGCGCTGTCGACAAGGACGGGGCGGAGGAGTACGAGGTGCACAGCATACGCGACTCCCGCTGGCTGAAGGGGAGCTTCCAATACCTGGTTGCGTGGCAGGGGTACGGGACCGAGTTCACCTGGGTCGACGCCTCCGACGTCCACGCCCCGGACCTGGTGCGGGCCTTCCACGAGCAGAACCCGGCCCGACCGCATCCCGATGGTCAGCCCCGGGGGAAGGGCCCTGCGGTGAGGGATAGTGTTGTGTCTTGCCCGCTCTCACCGCAGTGGGGGTCTGCTTATCTGCTTCCGAACGCTGAAGAATGTCCCCCCGGCCCCAGCCCTGGCTCCATGCCCAGACAGGCTGAGGAGGGGGCATCTCCCGGCCCCAGCCCTGGCTCCATGCCCAGGCAGGCTGCAGAGGAGGGAGCACCCCCCGGCCCCAGCCCTGGCTCCATGCCCAGGCAAACGGAGCAGCTAGACCCCTCCCCCTCCTCCACAGCATGTGAGCCTGCGGAAAGTTTATTTCCAACAGCTGCTGATTGGAGTGACCCTCGCATCAGAAGACTGGATAGGCGGAGGCAACAGAAGGAAGGGAGGGGCAGGCCTTAATAAGTGCTGAGTCATGGAGCCACACCCCATGGCCTATATAAAGGATCTGCTTTCTGGCAGTCTCTGAGTCAGGCAAAAGTCGAACTTATCTTGCTGAAGTCACTTTCTGGTCTCCTGCCTGCTCTGAGGACTTTGCTAGGACTTTGGGCAGAGCTGCAGAGGCAAGCCTGATTCGGATTTCCCTGACCCGGCCGTCAGCGGAGGAGTGGGACATGACATCCTGCTTCTGTTGTTCCCGCCTCTCCTGCCTATGAAACCTAGGGTCCAGCCAGGCTTGATTGCCATCAGCTGGGTCTGGAGGAGTGGCCTGGGGGGGAAGAGTCAGGGGACGGAGGCCTCGTTATCTCCTCCACCTGGCCTGCCTCTGGCTCCTGGAGCTGAGTCAGGGAAGCTGGTGCTCCAGAGGTAAGTCCTAATGGCCCTTCCCCCTCACTTTCCGAGTCACTTTCTGGCAGAGGGCCCAGCTCGGGGGGCACAGACACACCACCTCTGCAATGTGATCTTTGCAAAGGAGAGAATGAACTGTCAGTAGAAATTGGCGAAATCCAGGAAGCTTTGCAATTGCCTCCTAGTGCAAGGAGGGGCCTACTCTAATACTGCCTTTACCTTTTATGAGTCCATTTCCACTCCTTCATTTGAGGTACAATAACTGAGGTAATCAATCTTACCTTGGTGAAATTCACACTTTTTGCATACAGTTCAGTGACTCAGAGCCTTTTTAGAACTGCCCACACCAATTTCACATGTTCCTCCCTTGTTTCAATGCATATTAAAATATCAATCAGATACAACAACACTTCCTTGTACAAAAAGTCATGCACCTCATTGATAAGTTGCATGAACACCACGGGCCTCCCTGTAACCCAAAAGGGAACACCTGGAACTGGAGGCAATTAAACACCATTTTCCATTCACTGTTCTCCTTGATTTGCACCCAGTAGTAAGCTTCCTGCAAGTCTAACTTAGTGAAGATTTTTCCTTTGGCTAGATGTGCCAACATGTCCTTCATCAACAGCAATAGGTAGACTTTTTCTACACATACCGCATTTAGCCCCCTATAATCAACAGAAAGATGAAGAATCCCATCTTTGTTCTCCCAAAACAAAACTGGAGCTGCCATTTGTGGCCTTGCTTGTTGGATAAATCCACCTTTTAAGTTCTTGTCTTTGAAGGTTCAACGCTTTCCTAGCTCACATGGAGTCATTGAATAAAGTTTAGGTTTCGGGAGTTTAGCTCCAGGAAGAATTTCAATACTGCAGTCCATGGGGCGATTGTTGTGGCCCGCCAGTGGCCAATGGAGCTGGTGGCAGACTCCAACAGTGAAGAGGTTGGGGAGGAACATGGGCCAGTCCTGGAGTTTGCAGAAGGCTTTGATGAATGCTTTGCATCAGAGGCAGAGATGGTGCTAGACCCATCCAACAGTTATCAGCTACCTTTGGAGTTGGAGATAAGTGGATAAGCTTGTTCCTGATGTGTGCATGTGCACAGTAGTCAGGAGAAGGGAACAATTAAGGAACAGAAGTCAACTTGGGAGTAAAGCACAAGGGGATGCTGAATGACTCCTCCCATAGTGAATAAATAGGAGCAAAAGGGGAGTGGTGTTTGCAGAGACAATTAGTTCATTTATTAGTGTGAAGATTTGCTTATCTGAGTTTGTGCCTCACAGAGACTCCTTGCCAAATATTTCATTGTACAGCATTGCATCTTGAAGCTATCGGCCTGGCAACTATCCAAGGACTGATAAGGTCTGTTGTTGCAATTCACCCTTGAAAGACTGTTTGCTGGGACTTTGCTGGATGTGAATGCTAGG